>NW_026870400.1:0-139712 GCF_963576545.1 Limanda limanda
TGGGGTAGCGCGCATCGATCGGTACCATCCTTGAGCTTCTCCGACTTTCGGAAGGGTTAGGGTTAGGGTTAGGGATGAAAGCACATAGGAGAAAGAGATATTCTTGAATAACTTTTTTTGTGAAGGTCGGAGAGACTTGCAAGTAGGCTCTACCCCCACTAAATGGGGTAGCGCGCATCGATCGGTACCATCCTTGAGCTTCTCCGACTTTCGGAAGGGTTAGGGTTAGGGTTAGGGATGAAAGCACATAGGAGAAAGAGATATTCTTGAATAACTTTTTTTGTGAAGGTCGGAGAGACTTGCAAGTAGGCTCTACCCCCACTAAATGGGGTAGCGCGCATCGATCAGTACCATCCTTGAGCTTCTCCGACTTTCGGAAGGGTTAGGGTTAGGGTTAGGGATGAAAGCACATAGGAGAAAGAGATATTCTTGAATAACTTTTTTTGTGAAGGTCGGAGAGACTTGGAAAGTGGTTGCATCTGGACTAATTTGGGTCCTGCGGATCGATTGGTACCATCCCCGAGCTTGTACGACCTTCGGAAGAGGTCGACCGACGAAATTCCCCCAAATCTGAGGAGATATTCTTGAATAACTTTTTTTGTGAAGGTCGGAGAGACTTGCAAGTAGGCTCTACCCCCACTAAATGGGGTTGCGCGCATCGATCGGTACCATCCTTGAGCTTCTCCGACTTTCGGAAGGGTTAGGGTTAGGGTTAGGGATGAAAGCACATAGGAGAAAGAGATATTCTTGAATAACTTTTTTTGTGAAGGTCGGAGAGACTTGCAAGTAGGCTCTACCCCCACTAAATGGGGTAGCGCGCATCGATCGGTACCATCCTTGAGCTTCTCCGACTTTCGGAAGGGTTAGGGTTAGGGTTAGGGATGAAAGCACATAGGAGAAAGAGATATTCTTGAATAACTTTTTTTGTGAAGGTCGGAGAGACTTGGAAAGTGGTTGCATCTGGACTAATTTGGGTCCTGCGGATCGATTGGTACCATCCCCGAGCTTGTACGACCTTCGGAAGAGGTCGACCGACGAAATTCCCCCAAAATCTGAGGAGATATTCTTGAATAACTTTTTTTGTGAAGGTCGGAGAGACTTGCAAGTAGGCTCTACCCCCACTAAAAGGGGTTGCGCACATCGATCGGTACCATCCTTGAGCTTCTCCGACTTTCGGAAGGGTTAGGGTTAGGGTTAGGGATGAAAGCACATAGGAGAAAGAGATATTCTTGAATAACTTTTTTTGTGAAGGTCGGAGAGACTTGCAAGTAGGCTCTACCCCCACTAAATGGGGTAACGCGCATCGATCAGTACCATCCTTGAGCTTCTCCGACTTTCGGAAGGGTTAGGGTTAGGGTTAGGGATGAAAGCACATAGGAGAAAGAGATATTCTTGAATAACTTTTTTTGTGAAGGTCGGAGAGACTTGAAAGTGGGCATCTACCACTAAAATGGGGTAGCGCGGATCGATCGGTACCATCCCTGAGCTTCTCCAACTTTCGGAAGGGTTAGGGTTAGGGTTAGGATGAAAGCACATAGGAGAAAGAGATATTCTTGAATAACTTTTTTGTGAAGGTCGGAGAGACTTGCAAGTAGGCTCTACCCCCACTAAATGGGGTAGCGCGCATCGATCGGTACCATCCTTGAGCTTCTCCGACTTTCGGAAGGGTTAGGGTTAGGGATGAAAGCACATAGGAGAAAGAGATATTCTTGAATAACTTTTTTTGTGAAGGTCGGAGAGACTTGCAAGTAGGCTCTACCCCCACTAAATGGGGTAGCGCGCATCGATCGGTACCATCCTTGAGCTTCTCCGACTTTCGGAAGGGTTAGGGTTAGGGATGAAAGCACATAGGAGAAAGAGATATTCTTGAATAACGTTTTTGTGAAGGTCGGAGAGACTTGGAAAGTGGTTGCATCTGGACTAATTTGGGTCCTGCGGATCGATTGGTACCATCCCCGAGCTTGTACGACCTTCGGAAGAGGTCGACCGACGAAATTCCCCAAATCTGAGGAGATATTCTTGAATAACTTTTTTGTGAAGGTCGGAGAGACTTGCAAGTAGGCTCTACCCCCACTAAATGGGGTAGCGCGCATCGATCGGTACCATCTTTGAGCTTCTCCGACTTTCGGAAGGGTTAGGGTTAGGGTTAGGGATGAAAGCACATAGGAGAAAGAGATATTCTTGAATAACTTTTTTTGTGAAGGTCGGAGAGACTTGCAAGTAGGCTCTACCCCCACTAAATGGGGTAGCGCGCATCGATCGGTACCATCCTTGAGCTTCTCCGACTTTCGGAAGGGTTAGGGTTAGGGTTAGGGATGAAAGCACATAGGAGAAAGAGATATTCTTGAATAACTTTTTTTGTGAAGGTCGGAGAGACTTGCAAGTAGGCTCTACCCCCACTAAATGGGGTTGCGCGCATCGATCGGTACCATCCTTGAGCTTCTCCGACTTTCGGAAGGGTTAGGGTTAGGGTTAGGGATGAAAGCACATAGGAGAAAGAGATATTCTTGAATAACTTTTTTTTTGAAGGTCGGAGAGACTTGGAAAGTGGTTGCATCTGGACTAATTTGGGTCCTGCAGATCGATTGGTACCATCCCCGAGCTTGTACGACCTTCGGAAGAGGTCGACCGACGAAATTCCCCCAAATCTGAGGAGATATTCTTGAATAACTTTTTTTGTGAAGGTCGGAGAGACTTGCAAGTAGGCTCTACCCCCACTAAATGGGGTAGCGCGCATCGATCGGTACCATCCTTGAGCTTCTCCGACTTTCGGAAGGGTTAGGGTTAGGGTTAGGGATGAAAGCACATAGGAGAAAGAGATATTCTTGAATAACTTTTTTTGTGAAGGTCGGAGAGACTTGCAAGTAGGCTCTACCCCCACTAAATGGGGTAGCGCGCATCGATCGGTACCATCCTTGAGCTTCTCCGACTTTCGGAAGGGTTAGGGTTAGGGTTAGGGATGAAAGCACATAGGAGAAAGAGATATTCTTGAATAACTTTTTTTGTGAAGGTCGGAGAGACTTGCAAGTAGGCTCTACCCCCACTAAATGGGGTAGCGCGCATCGATCGGTACCATCCTTGAGCTTCTCCGACTTTCGGAAGGGTTAGGGTTAGGGTTAGGGATGAAAGCACATAGGAGAAAGAGATATTCTTGAATAACTTTTTTTTTGAAGGTCGGAGAGACTTGGAAAGTGGTTGCATCTGGACTAATTTGGGTCCTGCAGATCGATTGGTACCATCCCCGAGCTTGTACGACCTTCGGAAGAGGTCGACCGACGAAATTCCCCCAAATCTGAGGAGATATTCTTGAATAACTTTTTTTGTGAAGGTCGGAGAGACTTGCAAGTAGGCTCTACCCCCACTAAATGGGGTAGCGCGCATCGATCGGTACCATCCTTGAGCTTCTCCGACTTTCGGAAGGGTTAGGGTTAGGGTTAGGGATGAAAGCACATAGGAGAAAGAGATATTCTTGAATAACTTTTTTTGTGAAGGTCGGAGAGACTTGCAAGTAGGCTCTACCCCCACTAAATGGGGTAGCGCGCATCGATCGGTACCATCCTTGAGCTTCTCCGACTTTCGGAAGGGTTAGGGTTAGGGTTAGGGAATGAAAGCACATAGGAGAAAGAGATATTCTTGAATAACTTTTTTTGTGAAGGTCGGAGAGACTTGCAAGTAGGCTCTACCCCCACTAAATGGGGTAGCGCGCATCGATCGGTACCATCCTTGAGCTTCTCCGACTTTCGGAAGGGTTAGGGTTAGGGATGAAAGCACATAGGAGAAAGAGATATTCTTGAATAACGTTTTTTGTGAAGGTCGGAGAGACTTGGAAAGTGGTTGCATCTGGACTAATTTGGGTCCTGCGGATCGATTGGTACCATCCCCGAGCTTGTACGACCTTCGGAAGAGGTCGACCGACGAAATTCCCCCAAATCTGAGGAGATATTCTTGAATAACTTTTTTTGTGAAGGTCGGAGAGACTTGCAAGTAGGCTCTACCCCCACTAAATGGGTAGCGCACATCGATCGGTACCATCCTTGAGCTTCTCCGACTTTCGGAAGGGTTAGGGTTAGGGTTAGGGATGAAAGCACATAGGAGAAAGAGATATTCTTGAATAACTTTTTTTGTGAAGGTCGGAGAGACTTGCAAGTAGGCTCTACCCCCACTAAATGGGGTAGCGCGCATCGATCGGTACCATCCTTGAGCTTCTCCGACTTTCGGAAGGGTTAGGGTTAGGGTTAGGGATGAAAGCACATAGGAGAAAGAGATATTCTTGAATAACTTTTTTTGTGAAGGTCGGAGAGACTTGCAAGTAGGCTCTACCCCCACTAAATGGGGTTGCGCGCATCGATCGGTACCATCCTTGAGCTTCTCCGACTTTCGGAAGGGTTAGGGTTAGGGTTAGGGATGAAAGCACATAGGAGAAAGAGATATTCTTGAATAACTTTTTTTGTGAAGGTCGGAGAGACTTGGAAAGTGGTTGCATCTGGACTAATTTGGGTCCTGCAGATCGATTGGTACCATCCCCGAGCTTGTACGACCTTCGGAAGAGGTCGACCGACGAAATTCCCCAAATCTGAGGAGATATTCTTGAATAACTTTTTTTTTGAAGGTCGGAGAGACTTGCAAGTAGGCTCTACCCCCACTAAATGGGGTAGCGCGCATCGATCGGTACCATCCTTGAGCTTCTCCGACTTTCGGAAAGGTTAGGGTTAGGGTTAGGGATGAAAGCACATAGGAGAAAGAGATATTCTTGAATAACTTTTTTTGTGAAGGTCGGAGAGACTTGCAAGTAGGCTCTACCCCCACTAAATGGGGTAGCGCGCATCGATCGGTACCATCCTTGAGCTTCTCCGACTTTCGGAAGGGTTAGGGTTAGGGTTAGGGATGAAAGCACATAGGAGAAAGAGATATTCTTGAATAACTTTTTTTGTGAAGGTCGGAGAGACTTGGAAAGTGGTTGCATCTGGACTAATTTGGGTCCTGCGGATCGATTGGTACCATCCCCGAGCTTGTACGACATTCGGAAGAGGTCGACCGACGAAATTCCCCCAAATCTGAGGAGATATTCTTGAATAACTTTTTTTGTGAAGGTCGGAGAGACTTGCAAGTAGGCTTTACCCCCACTAAATGGGGTAGCGCGCATCGATCGGTACCATCCTTGAGCTTCTCCGACTTTCGGAAGGGTTAGGGTTAGGGTTAGGGATGAAAGCACATAGGAGAAAGAGATATTCTTGAATAACTTTTTTTGTGAAGGTCGGAGAGACTTGCAAGTAGGCTCTACCCCCACTAAATGGGGTAGCGCGCATCGATCGGTACCATCCTTGAGCTTCTCCGACTTTCGGAAGGGTTAGGGTTAGGGTTAGGGATGAAAGCACATAGGAGAAAGAGATATTCTTGAATAACTTTTTTTGTGAAGGTCGGAGAGACTTGGAAAGTGGTTGCATCTGGACTAATTTGGGTCCTGCGGATCGATTGGTACCATCCCCGAGCTTGTACGACATTCGGAAGAGGTCGACCGACGAAATTCCCCCAAATCTGAGGAGATATTCTTGAATAACTTTTTTTGTGAAGGTCGGAGAGACTTGCAAGTAGGCTCTACCCCCACTAAATGGGGTAGCGCGCATCGATCGGTACCATCTTTGAGCTTCTCCGACTTTCGGAAGGGTTAGGGTTAGGGTTAGGGATGAAAGCACATAGGAGAAAGAGATATTCTTGAATAACTTTTTTTGTGAAGGTCGGAGAGACTTGCAAGTAGGCTCTACCCCCACTAAATGGGGTAGCGCGCATCGATCGGTACCATCCTTGAGCTTCTCCGACTTTCGGAAGGGTTAGGGTTAGGGTTAGGGATGAAAGCACATAGGAGAAAGAGATATTCTTGAATAACTTTTTTTGTGAAGGTCGGAGAGACTTGCAAGTAGGCTCTACCCCCACTAAATGGGGTTGCGCGCATCGATCGGTACCATCCTTGAGCTTCTCCGACTTTCGGAAGGGTTAGGGTTAGGGTTAGGGATGAAAGCACATAGGAGAAAGAGATATTCTTGAATAACTTTTTTTTTGAAGGTCGGAGAGACTTGGAAAGTGGTTGCATCTGGACTAATTTGGGTCCTGCAGATCGATTGGTACCATCCCCGAGCTTGTACGACCTTCGGAAGAGGTCGACCGACGAAATTCCCCCAAATCTGAGGAGATATTCTTGAATAACTTTTTTTGTGAAGGTCGGAGAGACTTGCAAGTAGGCTCTACCCCCACTAAATGGGGTAGCGCGCATCGATCGGTACCATCCTTGAGCTTCTCCGACTTTCGGAAGGGTTAGGGTTAGGGTTAGGGATGAAAGCACATAGGAGAAAGAGATATTCTTGAATAACTTTTTTTGTGAAGGTCGGAGAGACTTGCAAGTAGGCTCTACCCCCACTAAATGGGGTAGCGCGCATCGATCGGTACCATCCTTGAGCTTCTCCGACTTTCGGAAGGGTTAGGGTTAGGGTTAGGGATGAAAGCACATAGGAGAAAGAGATATTCTTGAATAACTTTTTTTGTGAAGGTCGGAGAGACTTGCAAGTAGGCTCTACCCCCACTAAATGGGGTAGCGCGCATCGATCGGTACCATCCTTGAGCTTCTCCGACTTTCGGAAGGGTTAGGGTTAGGGTTAGGGATGAAAGCACATAGGAGAAAGAGATATTCTTGAATAACTTTTTTTTTGAAGGTCGGAGAGACTTGGAAAGTGGTTGCATCTGGACTAATTTGGGTCCTGCAGATCGATTGGTACCATCCCCGAGCTTGTACGACCTTCGGAAGAGGTCGACCGACGAAATTCCCCCAAATCTGAGGAGATATTCTTGAATAACTTTTTTTGTGAAGGTCGGAGAGACTTGCAAGTAGGCTCTACCCCCACTAAATGGGGTAGCGCGCATCGATCGGTACCATCCTTGAGCTTCTCCGACTTTCGGAAGGGTTAGGGTTAGGGTTAGGGATGAAAGCACATAGGAGAAAGAGATATTCTTGAATAACTTTTTTTGTGAAGGTCGGAGAGACTTGCAAGTAGGCTCTACCCCCACTAAATGGGGTAGCGCGCATCGATCGGTACCATCCTTGAGCTTCTCCGACTTTCGGAAGGGTTAGGGTTAGGGTTAGGGATGAAAGCACATAGGAGAAAGAGATATTCTTGAATAACTTTTTTTGTGAAGGTCGGAGAGACTTGCAAGTAGGCTCTACCCCCACTAAATGGGGTAGCGCGCATCGATCGGTACCATCCTTGAGCTTCTCCGACTTTCGGAAGGGTTAGGGTTAGGGATGAAAGCACATAGGAGAAAGAGATATTCTTGAATAACGTTTTTTGTGAAGGTCGGAGAGACTTGGAAAGTGGTTGCATCTGGACTAATTTGGGTCCTGCGGATCGATTGGTACCATCCCCGAGCTTGTACGACCTTCGGAAGAGGTCGACCGACGAAATTCCCCCAAATCTGAGGAGATATTCTTGAATAACTTTTTTTGTGAAGGTCGGAGAGACTTGCAAGTAGGCTCTACCCCCACTAAATGGGGTAGCGCACATCGATCGGTACCATCCTTGAGCTTCTCCGACTTTCGGAAGGGTTAGGGTTAGGGTTAGGGATGAAAGCACATAGGAGAAAGAGATATTCTTGAATAACTTTTTTTGTGAAGGTCGGAGAGACTTGCAAGTAGGCTCTACCCCCACTAAATGGGGTAGCGCGCATCGATCGGTACCATCCTTGAGCTTCTCCGACTTTCGGAAGGGTTAGGGTTAGGGTTAGGGATGAAAGCACATAGGAGAAAGAGATATTCTTGAATAACTTTTTTTGTGAAGGTCGGAGAGACTTGCAAGTAGGCTCTACCCCCACTAAATGGGGTTGCGCGCATCGATCGGTACCATCCTTGAGCTTCTCCGACTTTCGGAAGGGTTAGGGTTAGGGTTAGGGATGAAAGCACATAGGAGAAAGAGATATTCTTGAATAACTTTTTTTGTGAAGGTCGGAGAGACTTGGAAAGTGGTTGCATCTGGACTAATTTGGGTCCTGCAGATCGATTGGTACCATCCCCGAGCTTGTACGACCTTCGGAAGAGGTCGACCGACGAAATTCCCCCAAATCTGAGGAGATATTCTTGAATAACTTTTTTTTTGAAGGTCGGAGAGACTTGCAAGTAGGCTCTACCCCCACTAAATGGGGTAGCGCGCATCGATCGGTACCATCCTTGAGCTTCTCCGACTTTCGGAAAGTTTAGGGTTAGGGTTAGGGATGAAAGCACATAGGAGAAAGAGATATTCTTGAATAACTTTTTTTGTGAAGGTCGGAGAGACTTGCAAGTAGGCTCTACCCCCACTAAATGGGGTAGCGCGCATCGATCGGTACCATCCTTGAGCTTCTCCGACTTTCGGAAAGTTTAGGGTTAGGGTTAGGGATGAAAGCACATAGGAGAAAGAGATATTCTTGAATAACTTTTTTTGTGAAGGTCGGAGAGACTTGCAAGTAGGCTCTACCCCCACTAAATGGGGTAGCGCGCATCGATCGGTACCATCCTTGAGCTTCTCCGACTTTCGGAAGGGTTAGGGTTAGGGTTAGGGATGAAAGCACATAGGAGAAAGAGATATTCTTGAATAACTTTTTTTGTGAAGGTCGGAGAGACTTGGAAAGTGGTTGCATCTGGACTAATTTGGGTCCTGCGGATCGATTGGTACCATCCCCGAGCTTGTACGACATTCGGAAGAGGTCGACCGACGAAATTCCCCCAAATCTGAGGAGATATTCTTGAATAACTTTTTTTGTGAAGGTCGGAGAGACTTGCAAGTAGGCTTTACCCCCACTAAATGGGGTAGCGCGCATCGATCGGTACCATCCTTGAGCTTCTCCGACTTTCGGAAGGGTTAGGGTTAGGGTTAGGGATGAAAGCACATAGGAGAAAGAGATATTCTTGAATAACTTTTTTTGTGAAGGTCGGAGAGACTTGCAAGTAGGCTCTACCCCCACTAAATGGGGTAGCGCGCATCGATCGGTACCATCCTTGAGCTTCTCCGACTTTCGGAAGGGTTAGGGTTAGGGTTAGGGATGAAAGCACATAGGAGAAAGAGATATTCTTGAATAACTTTTTTTGTGAAGGTCGGAGAGACTTGGAAAGTGGTTGCATCTGGACTAATTTGGGTCCTGCGGATCGATTGGTACCATCCCCGAGCTTGTACGACATTCGGAAGAGGTCGACCGACGAAATTCCCCCAAATCTGAGGAGATATTCTTGAATAACTTTTTTTGTGAAGGTCGGAGAGACTTGCAAGTAGGCTCTACCCCCACTAAATGGGGTAGCGCGCATCGATCGGTACCATCTTTGAGCTTCTCCGACTTTCGGAAGGGTTAGGGTTAGGGTTAGGGATGAAAGCACATAGGAGAAAGAGATATTCTTGAATAACTTTTTTTGTGAAGGTCGGAGAGACTTGCAAGTAGGCTCTACCCCCACTAAATGGGGTAGCGCGCATCGATCGGTACCATCCTTGAGCTTCTCCGACTTTCGGAAGGGTTAGGGTTAGGGTTAGGGATGAAAGCACATAGGAGAAAGAGATATTCTTGAATAACTTTTTTTGTGAAGGTCGGAGAGACTTGCAAGTAGGCTCTACCCCCACTAAATGGGGTTGCGCGCATCGATCGGTACCATCCTTGAGCTTCTCCGACTTTCGGAAGGGTTAGGGTTAGGGTTAGGGATGAAAGCACATAGGAGAAAGAGATATTCTTGAATAACTTTTTTTTTGAAGGTCGGAGAGACTTGGAAAGTGGTTGCATCTGGACTAATTTGGGTCCTGCAGATCGATTGGTACCATCCCCGAGCTTGTACGACCTTCGGAAGAGGTCGACCGACGAAATTCCCCCAAATCTGAGGAGATATTCTTGAATAACTTTTTTTGTGAAGGTCGGAGAGACTTGCAAGTAGGCTCTACCCCCACTAAATGGGGTAGCGCACATCGATCGGTACCATCCTTGAGCTTCTCCGACTTTCGGAAGGGTTAGGGTTAGGGATGAAAGCACATAGGAGAAAGAGATATTCTTGAATAACTTTTTTTGTGAAGGTCGGAGAGACTTGCAAGTAGGCTCTACCCCCACTAAATGGGGTAGCGCGCATCGATCGGTACCATCCTTGAGCTTCTCCGACTTTCGGAAGGGTTAGGGTTAGGGTTAGGGATGAAAGCACATAGGAGAAAGAGATATTCTTGAATAACTTTTTTTGTGAAGGTCGGAGAGACTTGCAAGTAGGCTCTACCCCCACTAAATGGGGTAGCGCGCATCGATCGGTACCATCCTTGAGCTTCTCCGACTTTCGGAAGGGTTAGGGTTAGGGATGAAAGCACATAGGAGAAAGAGATATTCTTGAATAACGTTTTTTGTGAAGGTCGGAGAGACTTGGAAAGTGGTTGCATCTGGACTAATTTGGGTCCTGCGGATCGATTGGTACCATCCCCGAGCTTGTACGACCTTCGGAAGAGGTCGACCGACGAAATTCCCCCAAATCTGAGGAGATATTCTTGAATAACTTTTTTTGTGAAGGTCGGAGAGACTTGCAAGTAGGCTCTACCCCCACTAAATGGGGTAGCGCACATCGATCGGTACCATCCTTGAGCTTCTCCGACTTTCGGAAGGGTTAGGGTTAGGGTTAGGGATGAAAGCACATAGGAGAAAGAGATATTCTTGAATAACTTTTTTTGTGAAGGTCGGAGAGACTTGCAAGTAGGCTCTACCCCCACTAAATGGGGTAGCGCGCATCGATCGGTACCATCCTTGAGCTTCTCCGACTTTCGGAAGGGTTAGGGTTAGGGTTAGGGATGAAAGCACATAGGAGAAAGAGATATTCTTGAATAACTTTTTTTGTGAAGGTCGGAGAGACTTGCAAGTAGGCTCTACCCCCACTAAATGGGGTTGCGCGCATCGATCGGTACCATCCTTGAGCTTCTCCGACTTTCGGAAGGGTTAGGGTTAGGGTTAGGGATGAAAGCACATAGGAGAAAGAGATATTCTTGAATAACTTTTTTTGTGAAGGTCGGAGAGACTTGGAAAGTGGTTGCATCTGGACTAATTTGGGTCCTGCAGATCGATTGGTACCATCCCCGAGCTTGTACGACCTTCGGAAGAGGTCGACCGACGAAATTCCCCCAAATCTGAGGAGATATTCTTGAATAACTTTTTTTTTGAAGGTCGGAGAGACTTGCAAGTAGGCTCTACCCCCACTAAATGGGGTAGCGCGCATCGATCGGTACCATCCTTGAGCTTCTCCGACTTTCGGAAAGTTTAGGGTTAGGGTTAGGGATGAAAGCACATAGGAGAAAGAGATATTCTTGAATAACTTTTTTTGTGAAGGTCGGAGAGACTTGCAAGTAGGCTCTACCCCCACTAAATGGGGTAGCGCGCATCGATCGGTACCATCCTTGAGCTTCTCCGACTTTCGGAAGGGTTAGGGTTAGGGTTAGGGATGAAAGCACATAGGAGAAAGAGATATTCTTGAATAACTTTTTTTGTGAAGGTCGGAGAGACTTGGAAAGTGGTTGCATCTGGACTAATTTGGGTCCTGCGGATCGATTGGTACCATCCCCGAGCTTGTACGACATTCGGAAGAGGTCGACCGACGAAATTCCCCCAAATCTGAGGAGATATTCTTGAATAACTTTTTTTGTGAAGGTCGGAGAGACTTGCAAGTAGGCTTTACCCCCACTAAATGGGGTAGCGCGCATCGATCGGTACCATCCTTGAGCTTCTCCGACTTTCGGAAGGGTTAGGGTTAGGGTTAGGGATGAAAGCACATAGGAGAAAGAGATATTCTTGAATAACTTTTTTTGTGAAGGTCGGAGAGACTTGCAAGTAGGCTCTACCCCCACTAAATGGGGTAGCGCGCATCGATCGGTACCATCCTTGAGCTTCTCCGACTTTCGGAAGGGTTAGGGTTAGGGTTAGGGATGAAAGCACATAGGAGAAAGAGATATTCTTGAATAACTTTTTTTGTGAAGGTCGGAGAGACTTGGAAAGTGGTTGCATCTGGACTAATTTGGGTCCTGCGGATCGATTGGTACCATCCCCGAGCTTGTACGACATTCGGAAGAGGTCGACCGACGAAATTCCCCCAAATCTGAGGAGATATTCTTGAATAACTTTTTTTGTGAAGGTCGGAGAGACTTGCAAGTAGGCTTTACCCCCACTAAATGGGGTAGCGCGCATCGATCGGTACCATCCTTGAGCTTCTCCGACTTTCGGAAGGGTTAGGGTTAGGGTTAGGGATGAAAGCACATAGGAGAAAGAGATATTCTTGAATAACTTTTTTTGTGAAGGTCGGAGAGACTTGCAAGTAGGCTCTACCCCCACTAAATGGGGTAGCGCGCATCGATCGGTACCATCCTTGAGCTTCTCCGACTTTCGGAAGGGTTAGGGTTAGGGTTAGGGGTGAAAGCACATAGGAGAAAGAGATATTCTTGAATAACTTTTTTTGTGAAGGTCGGAGAGACTTGCAAGTAGGCTCTACCCCCACTAAATGGGGTAGCGCGCATCGATCGGTACCATCCTTGAGCTTCTCCGACTTTCGGAAGGGTTAGGGTTAGGGTTAGGGATGAAAGCACATAGGAGAAAGAGATATTCTTGAATAACTTTTTTTGTGAAGGTCGGAGAGACTTGCAAGTAGGCTCTACCCCCACTAAATGGGGTAGCGCGCATCGATCGGTACCATCCTTGAGCTTCTCCGACTTTCGGAAGGGTTAGGGTTAGGGTTAGGGATGAAAGCACATAGGAGAAAGAGATATTCTTGAATAACTTTTTTTGTGAAGGTCGGAGAGACTTGCAAGTAGGCTCTACCCCCACTAAATGGGGTAGCGCGCATCGATCGGTACCATCCTTGAGCTTCTCCGACTTTCGGAAGGGTTAGGGTTAGGGATGAAAGCACATAGGAGAAAGAGATATTCTTGAATAACTTTTTTTGTGAAGGTCGGAGAGACTTGGAAAGTGGTTGCATCTTTACTAATTTGGGTCCTGCGGATCGATTGGTACCATCCCCGAGCTTGTACGACCTTCGGAAGAGGTCGACCGACGAAATTCCCCCAAATCTGAGGAGATATTCTTGAATAACTTTTTTTGTGAAGGTCGGAGAGACTTGCAAGTAGGCTCTACCCCCACTAAATGGGGTAGCGCGCATCGATCGGTACCATCCTTGAGCTTCTCCGACTTTCGGAAGGGTTAGGGTTAGGGTTAGGGATGAAAGCACATAGGAGAAAGAGATATTCTTGAATAACTTTTTTTGTGAAGGTCGGAGAGACTTGCAAGTAGGCTCTACCCCCACTAAATGGGGTAGCGCGCATCGATCGGTACCATCCTTGAGCTTCTCCGACTTTCGGAAGGGTTAGGGTTAGGGTTAGGGATGAAAGCACATAGGAGAAAGAGATATTCTTGAATAACTTTTTTTGTGAAGGTCGGAGAGACTTGCAAGTAGGCTCTACCCCCACTAAATGGGGTTGCGCGCATCGATCGGTACCATCCTTGAGCTTCTCCGACTTTCGGAAGGGTTAGGGTTAGGGTTAGGGATGAAAGCACATAGGAGAAAGAGATATTCTTGAATAACTTTTTTTGTGAAGGTCGGAGAGACTTGGAAAGTGGTTGCATCTGGACTAATTTGGGTCCTGCAGATCGATTGGTACCATCCCCGAGCTTGTACGACCTTCGGAAGAGGTCGACCGACGAAATTCCCCCAAATCTGAGGAGATATTCTTGAATAACTTTTTTTGTGAAGGTCGGAGAGACTTGCAAGTAGGCTCTACCCCCACTAAATGGGGTAGCGCGCATCGATCGGTACCATCCTTGAGCTTCTCCGACTTTCGGAAGGGTTAGGGTTAGGGTTAGGGATGAAAGCACATAGGAGAAAGAGATATTCTTGAATAACTTTTTTTGTGAAGGTCGGAGAGACTTGCAAGTAGGCTCTACCCCCACTAAATGGGGTAGCGCGCATCGATCGGTACCATCCTTGAGCTTCTCCGACTTTCGGAAGGGTTAGGGTTAGGGTTAGGGATGAAAGCACATAGGAGAAAGAGATATTCTTGAATAACTTTTTTTGTGAAGGTCGGAGAGACTTGCAAGTAGGCTCTACCCCCACTAAATGGGGTAGCGCGCATCGATCGGTACCATCCTTGAGCTTCTCCGACTTTCGGAAGGGTTAGGGTTAGGGTTAGGGATGAAAGTTCATAGGAGAAAGAGATATTCTTGAATAACTTTTTTTGTGAAGGTCGGAGAGACTTGCAAGTAGGCTCTACCCCCACTAAATGGGGTAGCGCGCATCGATCGGTACCATCCTTGAGCTTCTCCGACTTTCGGAAGGGTTAGGGTTAGGGTTAGGGATGAAAGCACATAGGAGAAAGAGATATTCTTGAATAACTTTTTTTGTGAAGGTCGGAGAGACTTGCAAGTAGGCTCTACCCCCACTAAATGGGGTAGCGCGCATCGATCGGTACCATCCTTGAGCTTCTCCGACTTTCGGAAGGGTTAGGGTTAGGGATGAAAGCACATAGGAGAAAGAGATATTCTTGAATAACTTTTTTTGTGAAGGTCGGAGAGACTTGGAAAGTGGTTGCATCTTTACTAATTTGGGTCCTGCGGATCGATTGGTACCATCCCCGAGCTTGTACGACCTTCGGAAGAGGTCGACCGACGAAATTCCCCCAAATCTGAGGAGATATTCTTGAATAACTTTTTTTGTGAAGGTCGGAGAGACTTGCAAGTAGGCTCTACCCCCACTAAATGGGGTAGCGCGCATCGATCGGTACCATCCTTGAGCTTCTCCGACTTTCGGAAGGGTTAGGGTTAGGGTTAGGGATGAAAGCACATAGGAGAAAGAGATATTCTTGAATAACTTTTTTTGTGAAGGTCGGAGAGACTTGCAAGTAGGCTCTACCCCCACTAAATGGGGTAGCGCGCATCGATCGGTACCATCCTTGAGCTTCTCCGACTTTCGGAAGGGTTAGGGTTAGGGTTAGGGATGAAAGCACATAGGAGAAAGAGATATTCTTGAATAACTTTTTTTGTGAAGGTCGGAGAGACTTGCAAGTAGGCTCTACCCCCACTAAATGGGGTTGCGCGCATCGATCGGTACCATCCTTGAGCTTCTCCGACTTTCGGAAGGGTTAGGGTTAGGGTTAGGGATGAAAGCACATAGGAGAAAGAGATATTCTTGAATAACTTTTTTTGTGAAGGTCGGAGAGACTTGGAAAGTGGTTGCATCTGGACTAATTTGGGTCCTGCAGATCGATTGGTACCATCCCCGAGCTTGTACGACCTTCGGAAGAGGTCGACCGACGAAATTCCCCCAAATCTGAGGAGATATTCTTGAATAACTTTTTTTGTGAAGGTCGGAGAGACTTGCAAGTAGGCTCTACCCCCACTAAATGGGGTAGCGCGCATCGATCGGTACCATCCTTGAGCTTCTCCGACTTTCGGAAGGGTTAGGGTTAGGGTTAGGGATGAAAGCACATAGGAGAAAGAGATATTCTTGAATAACTTTTTTTGTGAAGGTCGGAGAGACTTGCAAGTAGGCTCTACCCCCACTAAATGGGGTAGCGCGCATCGATCGGTACCATCCTTGAGCTTCTCCGACTTTCGGAAGGGTTAGGGTTAGGGTTAGGGATGAAAGCACATAGGAGAAAGAGATATTCTTGAATAACTTTTTTTGTGAAGGTCGGAGAGACTTGGAAAGTGGTTGCATCTGGACTAATTTGGGTCCTGCGGATCGATTGGTACCATCCCCGAGCTTGTACGACATTCGGAAGAGGTCGACCGACGAAATTCCCCCAAATCTGAGGAGATATTCTTGAATAACTTTTTTTGTGAAGGTCGGAGAGACTTGCAAGTAGGCTTTACCCCCACTAAATGGGGTAGCGCGCATCGATCGGTACCATCCTTGAGCTTCTCCGACTTTCGGAAGGGTTAGGGTTAGGGTTAGGGATGAAAGCACATAGGAGAAAGAGATATTCTTGAATAACTTTTTTTGTGAAGGTCGGAGAGACTTGCAAGTAGGCTCTACCCCCACTAAATGGGGTAGCGCGCATCGATCGGTACCATCCTTGAGCTTCTCCGACTTTCGGAAGGGTTAGGGTTAGGGTTAGGGATGAAAGCACATAGGAGAAAGAGATATTCTTGAATAACTTTTTTTGTGAAGGTTGGAGAGACTTGGAAAGTGGTTGCATCTGGACTAATTTGGGTCCTGCGGATCGATTGGTACCATCCCCGAGCTTGTACGACATTCGGAAGAGGTCGACCGACGAAATTCCCCCAAATCTGAGGAGATATTCTTGAATAACTTTTTTTGTGAAGGTCGGAGAGACTTGCAAGTAGGCTTTACCCCCACTAAATGGGGTAGCGCGCATCGATCGGTACCATCCTTGAGCTTCTCCGACTTTCGGAAGGGTTAGGGTTAGGGTTAGGGATGAAAGCACATAGGAGAAAGAGATATTCTTGAATAACTTTTTTTGTGAAGGTCGGAGAGACTTGCAAGTAGGCTCTACCCCCACTAAATGGGGTAGCGCGCATCGATCGGTACCATCCTTGAGCTTCTCCGACTTTCGGAAGGGTTAGGGTTAGGGTTAGGGGTGAAAGCACATAGGAGAAAGAGATATTCTTGAATAACTTTTTTTGTGAAGGTCGGAGAGACTTGCAAGTAGGCTCTACCCCCACTAAATGGGGTAGCGCGCATCGATCGGTACCATCCTTGAGCTTCTCCGACTTTCGGAAGGGTTAGGGTTAGGGTTAGGGATGAAAGCACATAGGAGAAAGAGATATTCTTGAATAACTTTTTTTGTGAAGGTCGGAGAGACTTGCAAGTAGGCTCTACCCCCACTAAATGGGGTAGCGCGCATCGATCGGTACCATCCTTGAGCTTCTCCGACTTTCGGAAGGGTTAGGGTTAGGGTTAGGGATGAAAGCACATAGGAGAAAGAGATATTCTTGAATAACTTTTTTTGTGAAGGTCGGAGAGACTTGCAAGTAGGCTCTACCCCCACTAAATGGGGTAGCGCGCATCGATCGGTACCATCCTTGAGCTTCTCCGACTTTCGGAAGGGTTAGGGTTAGGGTTAGGGATGAAAGCACATAGGAGAAAGAGATATTCTTGAATAACTTTTTTTGTGAAGGTCGGAGAGACTTGCAAGTAGGCTCTACCCCCACTAAATGGGGTAGCGCGCATCGATCGGTACTATCCTTGAGCTTCTCCGACTTTCGGAAGGGTTAGGGTTAGGGTTAGGGATGAAAGCACATAGGAGAAAGAGATATTCTTGAATAACTTTTTTTGTGAAGGTCGGAGAGACTTGCAAGTAGGCTCTACCCCCACTAAATGGGGTTGCGCGCATCGATCGGTACCATCCTTGAGCTTCTCCGACTTTCGGAAGGGTTAGGGTTAGGGATGAAAGCACATAGGAGAAAGAGATATTCTTGAATAACTTTTTTTGTGAAGGTCGGAGAGACTTGGAAAGTGGTTGCATCTGGACTAATTTGGGTCCTGCAGATCGATTGGTACCATCCCCGAGCTTGTACGACCTTCGGAAGAGGTCGACCGACGAAATTCCCCCAAATCTGAGGAGATATTCTTGAATAACTTTTTTTGTGAAGGTCGGAGAGACTTGCAAGTAGGCTCTACCCCCACTAAATGGGGTAGCGCGCATCGATCGGTACCATCCTTGAGCTTCTCCGACTTTCGGAAGGGTTAGGGTTAGGGTTAGGGATGAAAGCACATAGGAGAAAGAGATATTCTTGAATAACTTTTTTTGTGAAGGTCGGAGAGACTTGCAAGTAGGCTCTACCCCCACTAAATGGGGTAGCGCGCATCGATCGGTACCATCCTTGAGCTTCTGCGACTTTCGGAAGGGTTAGGGTTAGGGTTAGGGATGAAAGCACATAGGAGAAAGAGATATTCTTGAATAACTTTTTTTGTGAAGGTCGGAGAGACTTGCAAGTAGGCTCTACCCCCACTAAATGGGGTAGCGCGCATCGATCGGTACCATCCTTGAGCTTCTCCGACTTTCGGAAGGGTTAGGGTTAGGGTTAGGGATGAAAGCACATAGGAGAAAGAGATATTCTTGAATAACTTTTTTTGTGAAGGTCGGAGAGACTTGCAAGTAGGCTCTACCCCCACTAAATGGGGTAGCGCGCATCGATCGGTACCATCCTTGAGCTTCTCCGACTTTCGGAAGGGTTAGGGTTAGGGTTAGGGATGAAAGCACATAGGAGAAAGAGATATTCTTGAATAACTTTTTTTGTGAAGGTCGGAGAGACTTGCAAGTAGGCTCTACCCCCACTAAATGGGGTAGCGCGCATCGATCGGTACCATCCTTGAGCTTCTCCGACTTTCGGAAGGGTTAGGGTTAGGGATGAAAGCACATAGGAGAAAGAGATATTCTTGAATAACTTTTTTTGTGAAGGTCGGAGAGACTTGGAAAGTGGTTGCATCTTTACTAATTTGGGTCCTGCGGATCGATTGGTACCATCCCCGAGCTTGTACGACCTTCGGAAGAGGTCGACCGACGAAATTCCCCCAAATCTGAGGAGATATTCTTGAATAACTTTTTTTGTGAAGGTCGGAGAGACTTGCAAGTAGGCTCTACCCCCACTAAATGGGGTAGCGCGCATCGATCGGTACCATCCTTGAGCTTCTCCGACTTTCGGAAGGGTTAGGGTTAGGGTTAGGGATGAAAGCACATAGGAGAAAGAGATATTCTTGAATAACTTTTTTTGTGAAGGTCGGAGAGACTTGCAAGTAGGCTCTACCCCCACTAAATGGGGTAGCGCGCATCGATCGGTACCATCCTTGAGCTTCTCCGACTTTCGGAAGGGTTAGGGTTAGGGATGAAAGCACATAGGAGAAAGAGATATTCTTGAATAACTTTTTTTGTGAAGGTCGGAGAGACTTGCAAGTAGGCTCTACCCCCACTAAATGGGGTTGCGCGCATCGATCGGTACCATCCTTGAGCTTCTCCGACTTTCGGAAGGGTTAGGGTTAGGGTTAGGGATGAAAGCACATAGGAGAAAGAGATATTCTTGAATAACTTTTTTTGTGAAGGTCGGAGAGACTTGGAAAGTGGTTGCATCTGGACTAATTTGGGTCCTGCAGATCGATTGGTACCATCCCCGAGCTTGTACGACCTTCGGAAGAGGTCGACCGACGAAATTCCCCCAAATCTGAGGAGATATTCTTGAATAACTTTTTTTGTGAAGGTCGGAGAGACTTGCAAGTAGGCTCTACCCCCACTAAATGGGGTAGCGCGCATCGATCGGTACCATCCTTGAGCTTCTCCGACTTTCGGAAGGGTTAGGGTTAGGGTTAGGGATGAAAGCACATAGGAGAAAGAGATATTCTTGAATAACTTTTTTTGTGAAGGTCGGAGAGACTTGCAAGTAGGCTCTACCCCCACTAAATGGGGTAGCGCGCATCGATCGGTACCATCCTTGAGCTTCTCCGACTTTCGGAAGGGTTAGGGTTAGGGTTAGGGATGAAAGCACATAGGAGAAAGAGATATTCTTGAATAACTTTTTTTGTGAAGGTCGGAGAGACTTGAAAAGTGGTTGCATCTGGACTAATTTGGGTCCTGCAGATCGATTGGTACCATCCCCGAGCTTGTACGACCTTCGGAAGAGGTCGACCGACGAAATTCCCCCAAATCTGAGGAGATATTCTTGAATAACTTTTTTTGTGAAGGTCGGAGAGACTTGCAAGTAGGCTCTACCCCCACTAAATGGGGTAGCGCGCATCGATCGGTACCATCCTTGAGCTTCTCCGACTTTCGGAAGGGTTAGGGTTAGGGTTAGGGATGAAAGCACATAGGAGAAAGAGATATTCTTGAATAACTTTTTTTGTGAAGGTCGGAGAGACTTGGAAAGTGGTTGCATCTGGACTAATTTGGGTCCTGCGGATCGATTGGTACCATCCCCGAGCTTGTACGACCTTCGGAAGAGGTCGACCGACGAAATTCCCCCAAATCTGAGGAGATATTCTTGAATAACTTTTTTTGTGAAGGTCGGAGAGACTTGCAAGTAGGCTCTACCCCCACTAAATGGGGTAGCGCGCATCGATCGGTACCATCCTTGAGCTTCTCCGACTTTCGGAAGGGTTAGGGTTAGGGTTAGGGGTGAAAGCACATAGGAGAAAGAGATATTCTTGAATAACTTTTTTTGTGAAGGTCGGAGAGACTTGCAAGTAGGCTCTACCCCCACTAAATGGGGTAGCGCGCATCGATCGGTACCATCCTTGAGCTTCTCCGACTTTCGGAAGGGTTAGGGTTAGGGTTAGGGATGAAAGCACATAGGAGAAAGAGATATTCTTGAATAACTTTTTTTGTGAAGGTCGGAGAGACTTGCAAGTAGGCTCTACCCCCACTAAATGGGGTAGCGCGCATCGATCGGTACCATCCTTGAGCTTCTCCGACTTTCGGAAGGGTTAGGGTTAGGGTTAGGGATGAAAGCACATAGGAGAAAGAGATATTCTTGAATAACTTTTTTTGTGAAGGTCGGAGAGACTTGCAAGTAGGCTCTACCCCCACTAAATGGGGTAGCGCGCATCGATCGGTACCATCCTTGAGCTTCTCCGACTTTCGGAAGGGTTAGGGTTAGGGATGAAAGCACATAGGAGAAAGAGATATTCTTGAATAACTTTTTTTGTGAAGGTCGGAGAGACTTGGAAAGTGGTTGCATCTTTACTAATTTGGGTCCTGCGGATCGATTGGTACCATCCCCGAGCTTGTACGACCTTCGGAAGAGGTCGACCGACGAAATTCCCCCAAATCTGAGGAGATATTCTTGAATAACTTTTTTTGTGAAGGTCGGAGAGACTTGCAAGTAGGCTCTACCCCCACTAAATGGGGTAGCGCGCATCGATCGGTACCATCCTTGAGCTTCTCCGACTTTCGGAAGGGTTAGGGTTAGGGTTAGGGATGAAAGCACATAGGAGAAAGAGATATTCTTGAATAACTTTTTTTGTGAAGGTCGGAGAGACTTGCAAGTAGGCTCTACCCCCACTAAATGGGGTAGCGCGCATCGATCGGTACCATCCTTGAGCTTCTCCGACTTTCGGAAGGGTTAGGGTTAGGGTTAGGGATGAAAGCACATAGGAGAAAGAGATATTCTTGAATAACTTTTTTTGTGAAGGTCGGAGAGACTTGCAAGTAGGCTCTACCCCCACTAAATGGGGTTGCGCGCATCGATCGGTACCATCCTTGAGCTTCTCCGACTTTCGGAAGGGTTAGGGTTAGGGTTAGGGATGAAAGCACATAGGAGAAAGAGATATTCTTGAATAACTTTTTTTGTGAAGGTCGGAGAGACTTGGAAAGTGGTTGCATCTGGACTAATTTGGGTCCTGCAGATCGATTGGTACCATCCCCGAGCTTGTACGACCTTCGGAAGAGGTCGACCGACGAAATTCCCCCAAATCTGAGGAGATATTCTTGAATAACTTTTTTTGTGAAGGTCGGAGAGACTTGCAAGTAGGCTCTACCCCCACTAAATGGGGTAGCGCGCATCGATCGGTACCATCCTTGAGCTTCTCCGACTTTCGGAAGGGTTAGGGTTAGGGTTAGGGATGAAAGCACATAGGAGAAAGAGATATTCTTGAATAACTTTTTTTGTGAAGGTCGGAGAGACTTGCAAGTAGGCTCTACCCCCACTAAATGGGGTAGCGCGCATCGATCGGTACCATCCTTGAGCTTCTGCGACTTTCGGAAGGGTTAGGGTTAGGGTTAGGGATGAAAGCACATAGGAGAAAGAGATATTCTTGAATAACTTTTTTTGTGAAGGTCGGAGAGACTTGCAAGTAGGCTCTACCCCCACTAAATGGGGTAGCGCGCATCGATCGGTACCATCCTTGAGCTTCTCCGACTTTCGGAAGGGTTAGGGTTAGGGTTAGGGATGAAAGCACATAGGAGAAAGAGATATTCTTGAATAACTTTTTTTGTGAAGGTCGGAGAGACTTGCAAGTAGGCTCTACCCCCACTAAATGGGGTAGCGCGCATCGATCGGTACCATCCTTGAGCTTCTCCGACTTTCGGAAGGGTTAGGGTTAGGGTTAGGGATGAAAGCACATAGGAGAAAGAGATATTCTTGAATAACTTTTTTTGTGAAGGTCGGAGAGACTTGCAAGTAGGCTCTACCCCCACTAAATGGGGTAGCGCGCATCGATCGGTACCATCCTTGAGCTTCTCCGACTTTCGGAAGGGTTAGGGTTAGGGATGAAAGCACATAGGAGAAAGAGATATTCTTGAATAACTTTTTTTGTGAAGGTCGGAGAGACTTGGAAAGTGGTTGCATCTTTACTAATTTGGGTCCTGCGGATCGATTGGTACCATCCCCGAGCTTGTACGACCTTCGGAAGAGGTCGACCGACGAAATTCCCCCAAATCTGAGGAGATATTCTTGAATAACTTTTTTTGTGAAGGTCGGAGAGACTTGCAAGTAGGCTCTACCCCCACTAAATGGGGTAGCGCGCATCGATCGGTACCATCCTTGAGCTTCTCCGACTTTCGGAAGGGTTAGGGTTAGGGTTAGGGATGAAAGCACATAGGAGAAAGAGATATTCTTGAATAACTTTTTTTGTGAAGGTCGGAGAGACTTGCAAGTAGGCTCTACCCCCACTAAATGGGGTAGCGCGCATCGATCGGTACCATCCTTGAGCTTCTCCGACTTTCGGAAGGGTTAGGGTTAGGGTTAGGGATGAAAGCACATAGGAGAAAGAGATATTCTTGAATAACTTTTTTTGTGAAGGTCGGAGAGACTTGCAAGTAGGCTCTACCCCCACTAAATGGGGTTGCGCGCATCGATCGGTACCATCCTTGAGCTTCTCCGACTTTCGGAAGGGTTAGGGTTAGGGTTAGGGATGAAAGCACATAGGAGAAAGAGATATTCTTGAATAACTTTTTTTGTGAAGGTCGGAGAGACTTGGAAAGTGGTTGCATCTGGACTAATTTGGGTCCTGCAGATCGATTGGTACCATCCCCGAGCTTGTACGACCTTCGGAAGAGGTCGACCGACGAAATTCCCCCAAATCTGAGGAGATATTCTTGAATAACTTTTTTTGTGAAGGTCGGAGAGACTTGCAAGTAGGCTCTACCCCCACTAAATGGGGTAGCGCGCATCGATCGGTACCATCCTTGAGCTTCTCCGACTTTCGGAAGGGTTAGGGTTAGGGTTAGGGATGAAAGCACATAGGAGAAAGAGATATTCTTGAATAACTTTTTTTGTGAAGGTCGGAGAGACTTGGAAAGTGGTTGCATCTGGACTAATTTGGGTCCTGCGGATCGATTGGTACCATCCCCGAGCTTGTACGACCTTCGGAAGAGGTCGACCGACGAAATTCCCCCAAATCTGAGGAGATATTCTTGAATAACTTTTTTTGTGAAGGTCGGAGAGACTTGCAAGTAGGCTCTACCCCCACTAAATGGGGTAGCGCGCATCGATCGGTACCATCCTTGAGCTTCTCCGACTTTCGGAAGGGTTAGGGTTAGGGTTAGGGATGAAAGCACATAGGAGAAAGAGATATTCTTGAATAACTTTTTTTGTGAAGGTCGGAGAGACTTGGAAAGTGGTTGCATCTGGACTAATTTGGGTCCTGCAGATCGATTGGTACCATCCCCGAGCTTGTACGACCTTCGGAAGAGGTCGACCGACGAAATTCCCCCAAATCTGAGGAGATATTCTTGAATAACTTTTTTTGTGAAGGTCGGAGAGACTTGCAAGTAGGCTCTACCCCCACTAAATGGGGTAGCGCGCATCGATCGGTACCATCCTTGAGCTTCTCCGACTTTCGGAAGGGTTAGGGTTAGGGTTAGGGATGAAAGCACATAGGAGAAAGAGATATTCTTGAATAACTTTTTTTGTGAAGGTCGGAGAGACTTGCAAGTAGGCTCTACCCCCACTAAATGGGGTAGCGCGCATCGATCGGTACCATCCTTGAGCTTCTCCGACTTTCGGAAGGGTTAGGGTTAGGGTTAGGGATGAAAGCACATAGGAGAAAGAGATATTCTTGAATAACTTTTTTTGTGAAGGTCGGAGAGACTTGCAAGTAGGCTCTACCCCCACTAAATGGGGTAGCGCGCATCGATCGGTACCATCCTTGAGCTTCTCCGACTTTCGGAAGGGTTAGGGTTAGGGATGAAAGCACATAGGAGAAAGAGATATTCTTGAATAACTTTTTTTGTGAAGGTCGGAGAGACTTGCAAGTAGGCTCTACCCCCACTAAATGGGGTAGCGCGCATCGATCGGTACCATCCTTGAGCTTCTCCGACTTTCGGAAGGGTTAGGGTTAGGGATGAAAGCACATAGGAGAAAGAGATATTCTTGAATAACTTTTTTTGTGAAGGTCGGAGAGACTTGGAAAGTGGTTGCATCTTTACTAATTTGGGTCCTGCGGATCGATTGGTACCATCCCCGAGCTTGTACGACCTTCGGAAGAGGTCGACCGACGAAATTCCCCCAAATCTGAGGAGATATTCTTGAATAACTTTTTTTGTGAAGGTCGGAGAGACTTGCAAGTAGGCTCTACCCCCACTAAATGGGGTAGCGCGCATCGATCGGTACCATCCTTGAGCTTCTCCGACTTTCGGAAGGGTTAGGGTTAGGGTTAGGGATGAAAGCACATAGGAGAAAGAGATATTCTTGAATAACTTTTTTTGTGAAGGTCGGAGAGACTTGCAAGTAGGCTCTACCCCCACTAAATGGGGTAGCGCGCATCGATCGGTACCATCCTTGAGCTTCTCCGACTTTCGGAAGGGTTAGGGTTAGGGTTAGGGATGAAAGCACATAGGAGAAAGAGATATTCTTGAATAACTTTTTTTGTGAAGGTCGGAGAGACTTGCAAGTAGGCTCTACCCCCACTAAATGGGGTTGCGCGCATCGATCGGTACCATCCTTGAGCTTCTCCGACTTTCGGAAGGGTTAGGGTTAGGGTTAGGGATGAAAGCACATAGGAGAAAGAGATATTCTTGAATAACTTTTTTTGTGAAGGTCGGAGAGACTTGGAAAGTGGTTGCATCTGGACTAATTTGGGTCCTGCAGATCGATTGGTACCATCCCCGAGCTTGTACGACCTTCGGAAGAGGTCGACCGACGAAATTCCCCCAAATCTGAGGAGATATTCTTGAATAACTTTTTTTGTGAAGGTCGGAGAGACTTGCAAGTAGGCTCTACCCCCACTAAATGGGGTAGCGCGCATCGATCGGTACCATCCTTGAGCTTCTCCGACTTTCGGAAGGGTTAGGGTTAGGGTTAGGGATGAAAGCACATAGGAGAAAGAGATATTCTTGAATAACTTTTTTTGTGAAGGTCGGAGAGACTTGAAAGTAGGCTCTACCCCCACTAAATGGGGTAGCGCGCATCGATCGGTACCATTCTTGAGCTTCTCCGACTTTCGGAAGGGTTAGGGTTAGGGTTAGGGATGAAAGCACATAGGAGAAAGAGATATTCTTGAATAACTTTTTTTGTGAAGGTCGGAGAGACTTGAAAAGTGGTTGCATCTGGACTAATTTGGGTCCTGCAGATCGATTGGTACCATCCCCGAGCTTGTACGACCTTCGGAAGAGGTCGACCGACGAAATTCCCCCAAATCTGAGGAGATATTCTTGAATAACTTTTTTTGTGAAGGTCGGAGAGACTTGCAAGTAGGCTCTACCCCCACTAAATGGGGTAGCGCGCATCGATCGGTACCATCCTTGAGCTTCTCCGACTTTCGGAAGGGTTAGGGTTAGGGTTAGGGATGAAAGCACATAGGAGAAAGAGATATTCTTGAATAACTTTTTTTGTGAAGGTCGGAGAGACTTGGAAAGTGGTTGCATCTGGACTAATTTGGGTCCTGCAGATCGATTGGTACCATCCCCGAGCTTGTACGACCTTCGGAAGAGGTCGACCGACGAAATTCCCCCAAATCTGAGGAGATATTCTTGAATAACTTTTTTTGTGAAGGTCGGAGAGACTTGCAAGTAGGCTCTACCCCCACTAAATGGGGTAGCGCGCATCGATCGGTACCATCCTTGAGCTTCTCCGACTTTCGGAAGGGTTAGGGTTAGGGTTAGGGATGAAAGCACATAGGAGAAAGAGATATTCTTGAATAACTTTTTTTGTGAAGGTCGGAGAGACTTGCAAGTAGGCTCTACCCCCACTAAATGGGGTAGCGCGCATCGATCGGTACCATCCTTGAGCTTCTCCGACTTTCGGAAGGGTTAGGGTTAGGGTTAGGGATGAAAGCACATAGGAGAAAGAGATATTCTTGAATAACTTTTTTTGTGAAGGTCGGAGAGACTTGGAAAGTGGTTGCATCTGGACTAATTTGGGTCCTGCGGATCGATTGGTACCATCCCCGAGCTTGTACGACCTTCGGAAGAGGTCGACCGACGAAATTCCCCCAAATCTGAGGAGATATTCTTGAATAACTTTTTTTGTGAAGGTCGGAGAGACTTGCAAGTAGGCTCTACCCCCACTAAATGGGGTAGCGCACATCGATCGGTACCATCCTTGAGCTTCTCCGACTTTCGGAAGGGTTAGGGTTAGGGTTAGGGATGAAAGCACATAGGAGAAAGAGATATTCTTGAATAACTTTTTTTGTGAAGGTCGGAGAGACTTGGAAAGTGGTTGCATCTGGACTAATTTGGGTCCTGCAGATCGATTGGTACCATCCCCGAGCTTGTACGACCTTCGGAAGAGGTCGACCGACGAAATTCCCCCAAATCTGAGGAGATATTCTTGAATAACTTTTTTTGTGAAGGTCGGAGAGACTTGCAAGTAGGCTCTACCCCCACTAAATGGGGTAGCGCGCATCGATCGGTACCATCCTTGAGCTTCTCCGACTTTCGGAAGGGTTAGGGTTAGGGTTAGGGATGAAAGCACATAGGAGAAAGAGATATTCTTGAATAACTTTTTTTGTGAAGGTCGGAGAGACTTGGAAAGTGGTTGCATCTGGACTAATTTGGGTCCTGCAGATCGATTGGTACCATCCCCGAGCTTGTACGACCTTCGGAAGAGGTCGACCGACGAAATTCCCCCAAATCTGAGGAGATATTCTTGAATAACTTTTTTTGTGAAGGTCGGAGAGACTTGCAAGTAGGCTCTACCCCCACTAAATGGGGTAGCGCGCATCGATCGGTACCATCCTTGAGCTTCTCCGACTTTCGGAAGGGTTAGGGTTAGGGATGAAAGCACATAGGAGAAAGAGATATTCTTGAATAACTTTTTTTGTGAAGGTCGGAGAGACTTGCAAGTAGGCTCTACCCCCACTAAATGGGGTAGCGCGCATCGATCGGTACCATCCTTGAGCTTCTCCGACTTTCGGAAGGGTTAGGGTTAGGGTTAGGGATGAAAGCACATAGGAGAAAGAGATATTCTTGAATAACTTTTTTTGTGAAGGTCGGAGAGACTTGCAAGTAGGCTCTACCCCCACTAAATGGGGTAGCGCGCATCGATCGGTACCATCCTTGAGCTTCTCCGACTTTCGGAAGGGTTAGGGTTAGGGATGAAAGCACATAGGAGAAAGAGATATTCTTGAATAACTTTTTTTGTGAAGGTCGGAGAGACTTGCAAGTAGGCTCTACCCCCACTAAATGGGGTAGCGCGCATCGATCGGTACCATCCTTGAGCTTCTCCGACTTTCGGAAGGGTTAGGGTTAGGGATGAAAGCACATAGGAGAAAGAGATATTCTTGAATAACTTTTTTTGTGAAGGTCGGAGAGACTTGGAAAGTGGTTGCATCTTTACTAATTTGGGTCCTGCGGATCGATTGGTACCATCCCCGAGCTTGTACGACCTTCGGAAGAGGTCGACCGACGAAATTCCCCCAAATCTGAGGAGATATTCTTGAATAACTTTTTTTGTGAAGGTCGGAGAGACTTGCAAGTAGGCTCTACCCCCACTAAATGGGGTAGCGCGCATCGATCGGTACCATCCTTGAGCTTCTCCGACTTTCGGAAGGGTTAGGGTTAGGGTTAGGGATGAAAGCACATAGGAGAAAGAGATATTCTTGAATAACTTTTTTTGTGAAGGTCGGAGAGACTTGCAAGTAGGCTCTACCCCCACTAAATGGGGTAGCGCGCATCGATCGGTACCATCCTTGAGCTTCTCCGACTTTCGGAAGGGTTAGGGTTAGGGTTAGGGATGAAAGCACATAGGAGAAAGAGATATTCTTGAATAACTTTTTTTGTGAAGGTCGGAGAGACTTGCAAGTAGGCTCTACCCCCACTAAATGGGGTTGCGCGCATCGATCGGTACCATCCTTGAGCTTCTCCGACTTTCGGAAGGGTTAGGGTTAGGGTTAGGGATGAAAGCACATAGGAGAAAGACATATTCTTGAATAACTTTTTTTGTGAAGGTCGGAGAGACTTGGAAAGTGGTTGCATCTGGACTAATTTGGGTCCTGCAGATCGATTGGTACCATCCCCGAGCTTGTACGACCTTCGGAAGAGGTCGACCGACGAAATTCCCCCAAATCTGAGGAGATATTCTTGAATAACTTTTTTTGTGAAGGTCGGAGAGACTTGCAAGTAGGCTCTACCCCCACTAAATGGGGTAGCGCGCATCGATCGGTACCATCCTTGAGCTTCTCCGACTTTCGGAAGGGTTAGGGTTAGGGTTAGGGATGAAAGCACATAGGAGAAAGAGATATTCTTGAATAACTTTTTTTGTGAAGGTCGGAGAGACTTGAAAGTAGGCTCTACCCCCACTAAATGGGGTAGCGCGCATCGATCGGTACCATTCTTGAGCTTCTCCGACTTTCGGAAGGGTTAGGGTTAGGGTTAGGGATGAAAGCACATAGGAGAAAGAGATATTCTTGAATAACTTTTTTTGTGAAGGTCGGAGAGACTTGAAAAGTGGTTGCATCTGGACTAATTTGGGTCCTGCAGATCGATTGGTACCATCCCCGAGCTTGTACGACCTTCGGAAGAGGTCGACCGACGAAATTCCCCCAAATCTGAGGAGATATTCTTGAATAACTTTTTTTGTGAAGGTCGGAGAGACTTGCAAGTAGGCTCTACCCCCACTAAATGGGGTAGCGCGCATCGATCGGTACCATCCTTGAGCTTCTCCGACTTTCGGAAGGGTTAGGGTTAGGGTTAGGGATGAAAGCACATAGGAGAAAGAGATATTCTTGAATAACTTTTTTTGTGAAGGTCGGAGAGACTTGGAAAGTGGTTGCATCTGGACTAATTTGGGTCCTGCAGATCGATTGGTACCATCCCCGAGCTTGTACGACCTTCGGAAGAGGTCGACCGACGAAATTCCCCCAAATCTGAGGAGATATTCTTGAATAACTTTTTTTGTGAAGGTCGGAGAGACTTGCAAGTAGGCTCTACCCCCACTAAATGGGGTAGCGCGCATCGATCGGTACCATCCTTGAGCTTCTCCGACTTTCGGAAGGGTTAGGGTTAGGGTTAGGGATGAAAGCACATAGGAGAAAGAGATATTCTTGAATAACTTTTTTTGTGAAGGTCGGAGAGACTTGCAAGTAGGCTCTACCCCCACTAAATGGGGTAGCGCGCATCGATCGGTACCATCCTTGAGCTTCTCCGACTTTCGGAAGGGTTAGGGTTAGGGTTAGGGATGAAAGCACATAGGAGAAAGAGATATTCTTGAATAACTTTTTTTGTGAAGGTCGGAGAGACTTGCAAGTAGGCTCTACCCCCACTAAATGGGGTAGCGCGCATCGATCGGTACCATCCTTGAGCTTCTCCGACTTTCGGAAGGGTTAGGGTTAGGGATGAAAGCACATAGGAGAAAGAGATATTCTTGAATAACTTTTTTTGTGAAGGTCGGAGAGACTTGGAAAGTGGTTGCATCTTTACTAATTTGGGTCCTGCGGATCGATTGGTACCATCCCCGAGCTTGTACGACCTTCGGAAGAGGTCGACCGACGAAATTCCCCCAAATCTGAGGAGATATTCTTGAATAACTTTTTTTGTGAAGGTCGGAGAGACTTGCAAGTAGGCTCTACCCCCACTAAATGGGGTAGCGCGCATCGATCGGTACCATCCTTGAGCTTCTCCGACTTTCGGAAGGGTTAGGGTTAGGGTTAGGGATGAAAGCACATAGGAGAAAGAGATATTCTTGAATAACTTTTTTTGTGAAGGTCGGAGAGACTTGCAAGTAGGCTCTACCCCCACTAAATGGGGTTGCGCGCATCGATCGGTACCATCCTTGAGCTTCTCCGACTTTCGGAAGGGTTAGGGTTAGGGTTAGGGATGAAAGCACATAGGAGAAAGAGATATTCTTGAATAACTTTTTTTGTGAAGGTCGGAGAGACTTGGAAAGTGGTTGCATCTGGACTAATTTGGGTCCTGCAGATCGATTGGTACCATCCCCGAGCTTGTACGACCTTCGGAAGAGGTCGACCGACGAAATTCCCCCAAATCTGAGGAGATATTCTTGAATAACTTTTTTTGTGAAGGTCGGAGAGACTTGCAAGTAGGCTCTACCCCCACTAAATGGGGTAACGCGCATCGATCGGTACCATCCTTGAGCTTCTCCGACTTTCGGAAGGGTTAGGGTTAGGGTTAGGGATGAAAGCACATAGGAGAAAGAGATATTCTTGAATAACTTTTTTTGTGAAGGTCGGAGAGACTTGCAAGTAGGCTCTACCCCCACTAAATGGGGTAGCGCGCATCGATCGGTACCATTCTTGAGCTTCTCCGACTTTCGGAAGGGTTAGGGTTAGGGTTAGGGATGAAAGCACATAGGAGAAAGAGATATTCTTGAATAACTTTTTTTGTGAAGGTCGGAGAGACTTGAAAAGTGGTTGCATCTGGACTAATTTGGGTCCTGCAGATCGATTGGTACCATCCCCGAGCTTGTACGACCTTCGGAAGAGGTCGACCGACGAAATTCCCCCAAATCTGAGGAGATATTCTTGAATAACTTTTTTTGTGAAGGTCGGAGAGACTTGCAAGTAGGCTCTACCCCCACTAAATGGGGTAGCGCGCATCGATCGGTACCATCCTTGAGCTTCTCCGACTTTCGGAAGGGTTAGGGTTAGGGTTAGGGATGAAAGCACATAGGAGAAAGAGATATTCTTGAATAACTTTTTTTGTGAAGGTCGGAGAGACTTGGAAAGTGGTTGCATCTGGACTAATTTGGGTCCTGCAGATCGATTGGTACCATCCCCGAGCTTGTACGACCTTCGGAAGAGGTCGACCGACGAAATTCCCCCAAATCTGAGGAGATATTCTTGAATAACTTTTTTTGTGAAGGTCGGAGAGACTTGCAAGTAGGCTCTACCCCCACTAAATGGGGTAGCGCGCATCGATCGGTACCATCCTTGAGCTTCTCCGACTTTCGGAAGGGTTAGGGTTAGGGTTAGGGATGAAAGCACATAGGAGAAAGAGATATTCTTGAATAACTTTTTTTGTGAAGGTCGGAGAGACTTGCAAGTAGGCTCTACCCCCACTAAATGGGGTAGCGCGCATCGATCGGTACCATCCTTGAGCTTCTCCGACTTTCGGAAGGGTTAGGGTTAGGGTTAGGGATGAAAGCACATAGGAGAAAGAGATATTCTTGAATAACTTTTTTTGTGAAGGTCGGAGAGACTTGGAAAGTGGTTGCATCTGGACTAATTTGGGTCCTGCAGATCGATTGGTACCATCCCCGAGCTTGTACGACCTTCGGAAGAGGTCGACCGACGAAATTCCCCCAAATCTGAGGAGATATTCTTGAATAACTTTTTTTGTGAAGGTCGGAGAGACTTGCAAGTAGGCTCTACCCCCACTAAATGGGGTAGCGCGCATCGATCGGTACCATCCTTGAGCTTCTCCGACTTTCGGAAGGGTTAGGGTTAGGGTTAGGGATGAAAGCACATAGGAGAAAGAGATATTCTTGAATAACTTTTTTTGTGAAGGTCGGAGAGACTTGCAAGTAGGCTCTACCCCCACTAAATGGGGTAGCGCGCATCGATCGGTACCATCCTTGAGCTTCTCCGACTTTCGGAAGGGTTAGGGTTAGGGTTAGGGATGAAAGCACATAGGAGAAAGAGATATTCTTGAATAACTTTTTTTGTGAAGGTCGGAGAGACTTGGAAAGTGGTTGCATCTGGACTAATTTGGGTCCTGCAGATCGATTGGTACCATCCCCGAGCTTGTACGACCTTCGGAAGAGGTCGACCGACGAAATTCCCCCAAATCTGAGGAGATATTCTTGAATAACTTTTTTTGTGAAGGTCGGAGAGACTTGCAAGTAGGCTCTACCCCCACTAAATGGGGTAGCGCGCATCGATCGGTACCATCCTTGAGCTTCTCCGACTTTCGGAAGGGTTAGGGTTAGGGTTAGGGATGAAAGCACATAGGAGAAAGAGATATTCTTGAATAACTTTTTTTGTGAAGGTCGGAGAGACTTGCAAGTAGGCTCTACCCCCACTAAATGGGGTAGCGCGCATCGATCGGTACCATCCTTGAGCTTCTCCGACTTTCGGAAGGGTTAGGGTTAGGGTTAGGGATGAAAGCACATAGGAGAAAGAGATATTCTTGAATAACTTTTTTTGTGAAGGTCGGAGAGACTTGGAAAGTGGTTGCATCTGGACTAATTTGGGTCCTGCGGATCGATTGGTACCATCCCCGAGCTTGTACGACCTTCGGAAGAGGTCGACCGACGAAATTCCCCCAAATCTGAGGAGATATTCTTGAATAACTTTTTTTGTGAAGGTCGGAGAGACTTGCAAGTAGGCTCTACCCCCACTAAATGGGGTAGCGCGCATCGATCGGTACCATCCTTGAGCTTCTCCGACTTTCGGAAGGGTTAGGGTTAGGGTTAGGGATGAAAGCACATAGGAGAAAGAGATATTCTTGAATAACTTTTTTTGTGAAGGTCGGAGAGACTTGCAAGTAGGCTCTACCCCCACTAAATGGGGTAGCGCGCATCGATCGGTACCATCCTTGAGCTTCTCCGACTTTCGGAAGGGTTAGGGTTAGGGTTAGGGATGAAAGCACATAGGAGAAAGAGATATTCTTGAATAACTTTTTTTGTGAAGGTCGGAGAGACTTGGAAAGTGGTTGCATCTGGACTAATTTGGGTCCTGCAGATCGATTGGTATCATCCCCGAGCTTGTACGACCTTCGGAAGAGGTCGACCGACGAAATTCCCCCAAATCTGAGGAGATATTCTTGAATAACTTTTTTTGTGAAGGTCGGAGAGACTTGCAAGTAGGCTCTACCCCCACTAAATGGGGTTGCGCGCATCGATCGGTACCATCCTTGAGCTTCTCCGACTTTCGGAAGGGTTAGGGTTAGGGTTAGGGATGAAAGCACATAGGAGAAAGAGATATTCTTGAATAACTTTTTTGTGAAGGTCGGAGAGACTTGCAAGTAGGCTCTACCCCCACTAAATGGGGTAGCGCGCATCGATCGGTACCATCCTTGAGCTTCTCCGACTTTCGGAAGGGTTAGGGTTAGGGTTAGGGATGAAAGCACATAGGAGAAAGAGATATTCTTGAATAACTTTTTTTGTGAAGGTCGGAGAGACTTGCAAGTAGGCTCTACCCCCACTAAATGGGGTAGCGCGCATCGATCGGTACCATCCTTGAGCTTCTCCGACTTTCGGAAGGGTTAGGGTTAGGGTTAGGGATGAAAGCACATAGGAGAAAGAGATATTCTTGAATAACTTTTTTTGTGAAGGTCGGAGAGACTTGCAAGTAGGCTCTACCCCCACTAAATGGGGTAGCGCGCATCGATCGGTACCATCCTTGAGCTTCTCCGACTTTCGGAAGGGTTAGGGTTAGGGTTAGGGATGAAAGCACATAGGAGAAAGAGATATTCTTGAATAACTTTTTTTGTGAAGGTCGGAGAGACTTGGAAAGTGGTTGCATCTGGACTAATTTGGGTCCTGCGGATCGATTGGTACCATCCCCGAGCTTGTACGACCTTCGGAAGAGGTCGACCGACGAAATTCCCCCAAATCTGAGGAGATATTCTTGAATAACTTTTTTTGTGAAGGTCGGAGAGACTTGCAAGTAGGCTCTACCCCCACTAAATGGGGTAGCGCGCATCGATCGGTACCATCCTTGAGCTTCTCCGACTTTCGGAAGGGTTAGGGTTAGGGTTAGGGATGAAAGCACATAGGAGAAAGAGATATTCTTGAATAACTTTTTTTGTGAAGGTCGGAGAGACTTGCAAGTAGGCTCTACCCCCACTAAATGGGGTAGCGCGCATCGATCGGTACCATCCTTGAGCTTCTCCGACTTTCGGAAGGGTTAGGGTTAGGGTTAGGGATGAAAGCACATAGGAGAAAGAGATATTCTTGAATAACTTTTTTTGTGAAGGTCGGAGAGACTTGCAAGTAGGCTCTACCCCCACTAAATGGGGTAGCGCGCATCGATCGGTACCATCCTTGAGCTTCTCCGACTTTCGGAAGGGTTAGGGTTAGGGTTAGGGATGAAAGCACATAGGAGAAAGAGATATTCTTGAATAACTTTTTTTGTGAAGGTCGGAGAGACTTGCAAGTAGGCTCTACCCCCACTAAATGGGGTAGCGCGCATCGATCGGTACCATCCTTGAGCTTCTCCGACTTTCGGAAGGGTTAGGGTTAGGGTTAGGGATGAAAGCACATAGGAGAAAGAGATATTCTTGAATAACTTTTTTTGTGAAGGTCGGAGAGACTTGCAAGTAGGCTCTACCCCCACTAAATGGGGTAGCGCGCATCGATCGGTACCATCCTTGAGCTTCTCCGACTTTCGGAAGGGTTAGGGTTAGGGTTAGGGATGAAAGCACATAGGAGAAAGAGATATTCTTGAATAACTTTTTTTGTGAAGGTCGGAGAGACTTGCAAGTAGGCTCTACCCCCACTAAATGGGGTAGCGCGCATCGATCGGTACCATCCTTGAGCTTCTCCGACTTTCGGAAGGGTTAGGGTTAGGGTTAGGGATGAAAGCACATAGGAGAAAGAGATATTCTTGAATAACTTTTTTTGTGAAGGTCGGAGAGACTTGCAAGTAGGCTCTACCCCCACTAAATGGGGTAGCGCGCATCGATCGGTACCATCCTTGAGCTTCTCCGACTTTCGGAAGGGTTAGGGTTAGGGTTAGGGATGAAAGCACATAGGAGAAAGAGATATTCTTGAATAACTTTTTTTGTGAAGGTCGGAGAGACTTGGAAAGTGGTTGCATCTGGACTAATTTGGGTCCTGCAGATCGATTGGTACCATCCCCGAGCTTGTACGACCTTCGGAAGAGGTCGACCGACGAAATTCCCCCAAATCTGAGGAGATATTCTTGAATAACTTTTTTTGTGAAGGTCGGAGAGACTTGCAAGTAGGCTCTACCCCCACTAAATGGGGTAGCGCGCATCGATCGGTACCATCCTTGAGCTTCTCCGACTTTCGGAAGGGTTAGGGTTAGGGTTAGGGATGAAAGCACATAGGAGAAAGAGATATTCTTGAATAACTTTTTTTGTGAAGGTCGGAGAGACTTGCAAGTAGGCTCTACCCCCACTAAATGGGGTAGCGCGCATCGATCGGTATTATCCTTGAGCTTCTCCGACTTTCGGAAGGGTTAGGGTTAGGGTTAGGGATGAAAGCACATAGGAGAAAGAGATATTCTTGAATAACTTTTTTTGTGAAGGTCGGAGAGACTTGGAAAGTGGTTGCATCTGGACTAATTTGGGTCCTGCGGATCGATTGGTACCATCCCCGAGCTTGTACGACCTTCGGAAGAGGTCGACCGACGAAATTCCCCCAAATCTGAGGAGATATTCTTGAATAACTTTTTTTGTGAAGGTCGGAGAGACTTGCAAGTAGGCTCTACCCCCACTAAATGGGGTAGCGCGCATCGATCGGTACCATCCTTGAGCTTCTCCGACTTTCGGAAGGGTTAGGGTTAGGGTTAGGGATGAAAGCACATAGGAGAAAGAGATATTCTTGAATAACTTTTTTTGTGAAGGTCGGAGAGACTTGCAAGTAGGCTCTACCCCCACTAAATGGGGTAGCGCGCATCGATCGGTACCATCCTTGAGCTTCTCCGACTTTCGGAAGGGTTAGGGTTAGGGTTAGGGATGAAAGCACATAGGAGAAAGAGATATTCTTGAATAACTTTTTTTGTGAAGGTCGGAGAGACTTGGAAAGTGGTTGCATCTGGACTAATTTGGGTCCTGCAGATCGATTGGTATCATCCCCGAGCTTGTACGACCTTCGGAAGAGGTCGACCGACGAAATTCCCCCAAATCTGAGGAGATATTCTTGAATAACTTTTTTTGTAAAGGTCGGAGAGACTTGCAAGTAGGCTCTACCCCCACTAAATGGGGTTGCGCGCATCGATCGGTACCATCCTTGAGCTTCTCCGACTTTCGGAAGGGTTAGGGTTAGGGTTAGGGATGAAAGCACATAGGAGAAAGAGATATTCTTGAATAACTTTTTTTGTGAAGGTCGGAGAGACTTGCAAGTAGGCTCTACCCCCACTAAATGGGGTAGCGCGCATCGATCGGTACCATCCTTGAGCTTCTCCGACTTTCGGAAGGGTTAGGGTTAGGGTTAGGGATGAAAGCACATAGGAGAAAGAGATATTCTTGAATAACTTTTTTTGTGAAGGTCGGAGAGACTTGCAAGTAGGCTCTACCCCCACTAAATGGGGTAGCGCGCATCGATCGGTACCATCCTTGAGCTTCTCCGACTTTCGGAAGGGTTAGGGTTAGGGTTAGGGATGAAAGCACATAGGAGAAAGAGATATTCTTGAATAACTTTTTTTGTGAAGGTCGGAGAGACTTGGAAAGTGGTTGCATCTGGACTAATTTGGGTCCTGCAGATCGATTGGTATCATCCCCGAGCTTGTACGACCTTCGGAAGAGGTCGACCGACGAAATTCCCCCAAATCTGAGGAGATATTCTTGAATAACTTTTTTTGTGAAGGTCGGAGAGACTTGCAAGTAGGCTCTACCCCCACTAAATGGGGTTGCGCGCATCGATCGGTACCATCCTTGAGCTTCTCCGACTTTCGGAAGGGTTAGGGTTAGGGTTAGGGATGAAAGCACATAGGAGAAAGAGATATTCTTGAATAACTTTTTTGTGAAGGTCGGAGAGACTTGCAAGTAGGCTCTACCCCCACTAAATGGGGTAGCGCGCATCGATCGGTACCATCCTTGAGCTTCTCCGACTTTCGGAAGGGTTAGGGTTAGGGTTAGGGATGAAAGCACATAGGAGAAAGAGATATTCTTGAATAACTTTTTTTGTGAAGGTCGGAGAGACTTGCAAGTAGGCTCTACCCCCACTAAATGGGGTAGCGCGCATCGATCGGTACCATCCTTGAGCTTCTCCGACTTTCGGAAGGGTTAGGGTTAGGGTTAGGGATGAAAGCACATAGGAGAAAGAGATATTCTTGAATAACTTTTTTTGTGAAGGTCGGAGAGACTTGCAAGTAGGCTCTACCCCCACTAAATGGGGTAGCGCGCATCGATCGGTACCATCCTTGAGCTTCTCCGACTTTCGGAAGGGTTAGGGTTAGGGTTAGGGATGAAAGCACATAGGAGAAAGAGATATTCTTGAATAACTTTTTTTGTGAAGGTCGGAGAGACTTGGAAAGTGGTTGCATCTGGACTAATTTGGGTCCTGCGGATCGATTGGTACCATCCCCGAGCTTGTACGACCTTCGGAAGAGGTCGACCGACGAAATTCCCCCAAATCTGAGGAGATATTCTTGAATAACTTTTTTTGTGAAGGTCGGAGAGACTTGCAAGTAGGCTCTACCCCCACTAAATGGGGTAGCGCGCATCGATCGGTACCATCCTTGAGCTTCTCCGACTTTCGGAAGGGTTAGGGTTAGGGTTAGGGATGAAAGCACATAGGAGAAAGAGATATTCTTGAATAACTTTTTTTGTGAAGGTCGGAGAGACTTGCAAGTAGGCTCTACCCCCACTAAATGGGGTAGCGCGCATCGATCGGTACCATCCTTGAGCTTCTCCGACTTTCGGAAGGGTTAGGGTTAGGGTTAGGGATGAAAGCACATAGGAGAAAGAGATATTCTTGAATAACTTTTTTTGTGAAGGTCGGAGAGACTTGCAAGTAGGCTCTACCCCCACTAAATGGGGTAGCGCGCATCGATCGGTACCATCCTTGAGCTTCTCCGACTTTCGGAAGGGTTAGGGTTAGGGTTAGGGATGAAAGCACATAGGAGAAAGAGATATTCTTGAATAACTTTTTTTGTGAAGGTCGGAGAGACTTGCAAGTAGGCTCTACCCCCACTAAATGGGGTAGCGCGCATCGATCGGTACCATCCTTGAGCTTCTCCGACTTTCGGAAGGGTTAGGGTTAGGGTTAGGGATGAAAGCACATAGGAGAAAGAGATATTCTTGAATAACTTTTTTTGTGAAGGTCGGAGAGACTTGCAAGTAGGCTCTACCCCCACTAAATGGGGTAGCGCGCATCGATCGGTACCATCCTTGAGCTTCTCCGACTTTCGGAAGGGTTAGGGTTAGGGTTAGGGATGAAAGCACATAGGAGAAAGAGATATTCTTGAATAACTTTTTTTGTGAAGGTCGGAGAGACTTGCAAGTAGGCTCTACCCCCACTAAATGGGGTAGCGCGCATCGATCGGTACCATCCTTGAGCTTCTCCGACTTTCGGAAGGGTTAGGGTTAGGGTTAGGGATGAAAGCACATAGGAGAAAGAGATATTCTTGAATAACTTTTTTTGTGAAGGTCGGAGAGACTTGCAAGTAGGCTCTACCCCCACTAAATGGGGTAGCGCGCATCGATCGGTACCATCCTTGAGCTTCTCCGACTTTCGGAAGGGTTAGGGTTAGGGTTAGGGATGAAAGCACATAGGAGAAAGAGATATTCTTGAATAACTTTTTTTGTGAAGGTCGGAGAGACTTGGAAAGTGGTTGCATCTGGACTAATTTGGGTCCTGCAGATCGATTGGTACCATCCCCGAGCTTGTACGACCTTCGGAAGAGGTCGACCGACGAAATTCCCCCAAATCTGAGGAGATATTCTTGAATAACTTTTTTTGTGAAGGTCGGAGAGACTTGCAAGTAGGCTCTACCCCCACTAAATGGGGTAGCGCGCATCGATCGGTACCATCCTTGAGCTTCTCCGACTTTCGGAAGGGTTAGGGTTAGGGTTAGGGATGAAAGCACATAGGAGAAAGAGATATTCTTGAATAACTTTTTTTGTGAAGGTCGGAGAGACTTGCAAGTAGGCTCTACCCCCACTAAATGGGGTAGCGCGCATCGATCGGTATTATCCTTGAGCTTCTCCGACTTTCGGAAGGGTTAGGGTTAGGGTTAGGGATGAAAGCACATAGGAGAAAGAGATATTCTTGAATAACTTTTTTTGTGAAGGTCGGAGAGACTTGGAAAGTGGTTGCATCTGGACTAATTTGGGTCCTGCGGATCGATTGGTACCATCCCCGAGCTTGTACGACCTTCGGAAGAGGTCGACCGACGAAATTCCCCCAAATCTGAGGAGATATTCTTGAATAACTTTTTTTGTGAAGGTCGGAGAGACTTGCAAGTAGGCTCTACCCCCACTAAATGGGGTAGCGCGCATCGATCGGTACCATCCTTGAGCTTCTCCGACTTTCGGAAGGGTTAGGGTTAGGGTTAGGGATGAAAGCACATAGGAGAAAGAGATATTCTTGAATAACTTTTTTTGTGAAGGTCGGAGAGACTTGCAAGTAGGCTCTACCCCCACTAAATGGGGTAGCGCGCATCGATCGGTACCATCCTTGAGCTTCTCCGACTTTCGGAAGGGTTAGGGTTAGGGTTAGGGATGAAAGCACATAGGAGAAAGAGATATTCTTGAATAACTTTTTTTGTGAAGGTCGGAGAGACTTGGAAAGTGGTTGCATCTGGACTAATTTGGGTCCTGCAGATCGATTGGTATCATCCCCGAGCTTGTACGACCTTCGGAAGAGGTCGACCGACGAAATTCCCCCAAATCTGAGGAGATATTCTTGAATAACTTTTTTTGTAAAGGTCGGAGAGACTTGCAAGTAGGCTCTACCCCCACTAAATGGGGTTGCGCGCATCGATCGGTACCATCCTTGAGCTTCTCCGACTTTCGGAAGGGTTAGGGTTAGGGTTAGGGATGAAAGCACATAGGAGAAAGAGATATTCTTGAATAACTTTTTTTGTGAAGGTCGGAGAGACTTGCAAGTAGGCTCTACCCCCACTAAATGGGGTAGCGCGCATCGATCGGTACCATCCTTGAGCTTCTCCGACTTTCGGAAGGGTTAGGGTTAGGGTTAGGGATGAAAGCACATAGGAGAAAGAGATATTCTTGAATAACTTTTTTTGTGAAGGTCGGAGAGACTTGCAAGTAGGCTCTACCCCCACTAAATGGGGTAGCGCGCATCGATCGGTACCATCCTTGAGCTTCTCCGACTTTCGGAAGGGTTAGGGTTAGGGTTAGGGATGAAAGCACATAGGAGAAAGAGATATTCTTGAATAACTTTTTTTGTGAAGGTCGGAGAGACTTGCAAGTAGGCTCTACCCCCACTAAATGGGGTAGCGCGCATCGATCGGTACCATCCTTGAGCTTCTCCGACTTTCGGAAGGGTTAGGGTTAGGGTTAGGGATGAAAGCACATAGGAGAAAGAGATATTCTTGAATAACTTTTTTTGTGAAGGTCGGAGAGACTTGGAAAGTGGTTGCATCTGGACTAATTTGGGTCCTGCGGATCGATTGGTATCATCCCCGAGCTTGTACGACCTTCGGAAGAGGTCGACCGACGAAATTCCCCCAAATCTGAGGAGATATTCTTGAATAACTTTTTTTGTAAAGGTCGGAGAGACTTGCAAGTAGGCTCTACCCCCACTAAATGGGGTTGCGCGCATCGATCGGTACCATCCTTGAGCTTCTCCGACTTTCGGAAGGGTTAGGGTTAGGGTTAGGGATGAAAGCACATAGGAGAAAGAGATATTCTTGAATAACTTTTTTTGTGAAGGTCGGAGAGACTTGGAAAGTGGTTGCATCTGGACTAATTTGGGTCCTGCGGATCGATTGGTACCATCCCCGAGCTTGTACGACCTTCGGAAGAGGTCGACCGACGAAATTCCCCCAAATCTGAGGAGATATTCTTGAATAACTTTTTTTGTGAAGGTCGGAGAGACTTGCAAGTAGGCTCTACCCCCACTAAATGGGGTAGCGCGCATCGATCGGTACCATCCTTGAGCTTCTCCGACTTTCGGAAGGGTTAGGGTTAGGGTTAGGGATGAAAGCACATAGGAGAAAGAGATATTCTTGAATAACTTTTTTTGTGAAGGTCGGAGAGACTTGCAAGTAGGCTCTACCCCCACTAAATGGGGTAGCGCGCATCGATCGGTACCATCCTTGAGCTTCTCCGACTTTCGGAAGGGTTAGGGTTAGGGTTAGGGATGAAAGCACATAGGAGAAAGAGATATTCTTGAATAACTTTTTTTGTGAAGGTCGGAGAGACTTGGAAAGTGGTTGCATCTGGACTAATTTGGGTCCTGCGGATCGATTGGTATCATCCCCGAGCTTGTACGACCTTCGGAAGAGGTCGACCGACGAAATTCCCCCAAATCTGAGGAGATATTCTTGAATAACTTTTTTTGTGAAGGTCGGAGAGACTTGCAAGTAGGCTCTACCCCCACTAAATGGGGTTGCGCGCATCGATCGGTACCATCCTTGAGCTTCTCCGACTTTCGGAAGGGTTAGGGTTAGGGTTAGGGATGAAAGCACATAGGAGAAAGAGATATTCTTGAATAACTTTTTTTGTGAAGGTCGGAGAGACTTGCAAGTAGGCTCTACCCCCACTAAATGGGGTAGCGCGCATCGATCGGTACCATCCTTGAGCTTCTCCGACTTTCGGAAGGGTTAGGGTTAGGGTTAGGGATGAAAGCACATAGGAGAAAGAGATATTCTTGAATAACTTTTTTTGTGAAGGTCGGAGAGACTTGCAAGTAGGCTCTACCCCCACTAAATGGGGTAGCGCGCATCGATCGGTACCATCCTTGAGCTTCTCCGACTTTCGGAAGGGTTAGGGTTAGGGATGAAAGCACATAGGAGAAAGAGATATTCTTGAATAACTTTTTTTGTGAAGGTCGGAGAGACTTGCAAGTAGGCTCTACCCCCACTAAATGGGGTAGCGCGCATCGATCGGTACCATCCTTGAGCTTCTCCGACTTTCGGAAGGGTTAGGGTTAGGGTTAGGGATGAAAGCACATAGGAGAAAGAGATATTCTTGAATAACTTTTTTTGTGAAGGTCGGAGAGACTTGGAAAGTGGTTGCATCTGGACTAATTTGGGTCCTGCAGATCGATTGGTACCATCCCCGAGCTTGTACGACCTTCGGAAGAGGTCGACCGACGAAATTCCCCCAAATCTGAGGAGATATTCTTGAATAACTTTTTTTGTGAAGGTTGGAGAGACTTGCAAGTAGGCTCTACCCCCACTAAATGGGGTAGCGCGCATCGATCGGTACTATCCTTGAGCTTCTCCGACTTTCGGAAGGGTTAGGGTTAGGGTTAGGGATGAAAGCACATAGGAGAAAGAGATATTCTTGAATAACTTTTTTTGTGAAGGTCGGAGAGACTTGCAAGTAGGCTCTACCCCCACTAAATGGGGTAGCGCGCATCGATCAGTACCATCCTTGAGCTTCTCCGACTTTCGGAAGGGTTAGGGTTAGGGTTAGGGATGAAAGCACATAGGAGAAAGAGATATTCTTGAATAACTTTTTTTGTGAAGGTCGGAGAGACTTGCAAGTAGGCTCTACCCCCACTAAATGGGGTAGCGCGCATCGATCGGTACCATCCTTGAGCTTCTCCGACTTTCGGAAGGGTAAGGGTTAGGGTTAGGGATGAAAGCACATAGGAGAAAGAGATATTCTTGAATAACTTTTTTTGTGAAGGTCGGAGAGACTTGGAAAGTGGTTGCATCTGGACTAATTTGGGTCCTGCGGATCGATTGGTACCATCCCCGAGCTTGTACGACCTTCGAAAGAGGTCGACCGACGAAATTCCCCCAAATCTGAGGAGATATTCTTGAATAACTTTTTTTGTGAAGGTCGGAGAGACTTGCAAGTAGGCTCTACCCCCACTAAATGGGGTAGCGCGCATCGATCGGTACCATCCTTGAGCTTCTCCGACTTTCGGAAGGGTTAGGGTTAGGGTTAGGGATGAAAGCACATAGGAGAAAGAGATATTCTTGAATAACTTTTTTTGTGAAGGTCGGAGAGACTTGCAAGTAGGCTCTACCCCCACTAAATGGGGTAGCGCGCATCGATCGGTACCATCCTTGAGCTTCTCCGACTTTCGGAAGGGTTAGGGTTAGGGATGAAAGCACATAGGAGAAAGAGATATTCTTGAATAACGTTTTTTGTGAAGGTCGGAGAGACTTGGAAAGTGGTTGCATCTGGACTAATTTGGGTCCTGCGGATCGATTGGTACCATTCCCGAGCTTGTACGACCTTCGGAAGAGGTCGACCGACGAAATTCCCCCAAATCTGAGGAGATATTCTTGAATAACTTTTTTTGTGAAGGTTGGAGAGACTTGCAAGTAGGCTCTACCCCCACTAAATGGGGTAGCGCGCATCGATCGGTACCATCTTTGAGCTTCTCCGACTTTCGGAAGGGTTAGGGTTAGGGATGAAAGCACATAGGAGAAAGAGATATTCTTGAATAACTTTTTTTGTGAAGGTCGGAGAGACTTGGAAAGTGGTTGCAGCTGGACTAATTTGGGTCCTGCAGATCGATTGGTACCATCCCCGAGCTTGTACGACCTTCGGAAGAGGTCGACCGACGAAATTCCCCCAAATCTGAGGAGATATTCTTGAATAACTTTTTTTGTGAAGGTCGGAGAGACTTGCAAGTAGGCTCTACCCCCACTAAATGGGGTAGCGCGCATCGATCGGTACCATCCTTGAGCTTCTCCGACTTTCGGAAGGGTTAGGGTTAGGGTTAGGGATGAAAGCACATAGGAGAAAGAGATATTCTTGAATAACTTTTTTTGTGAAGGTCGGAGAGACTTGCAAGTAGGCTCTACCCCCACTAAATGGGGTAGCGCGCATCGATCGGTACCATCCTTGAGCTTCTCCGACTTTCGGAAGGGTTAGGGTTAGGGTTAGGGATGAAAGCACATAGGAGAAAGAGATATTCTTGAATAACTTTTTTTGTGAAGGTCGGAGAGACTTGCAAGTAGGCTCTACCCCCACTAAATGGGGTAGCGCGCATCGATCGGTACCATCCTTGAGCTTCTCCGACTTTCGGAAGGGTTAGGGTTAGGGTTAGGGATGAAAGCACATAGGAGAAAGAGATATTCTTGAATAACTTTTTTTGTGAAGGTCGGAGAGACTTGCAAGTAGGCTCTACCCCCACTAAATGGGGTAGCGCGCATCGATCGGTACCATCATTGAGCTTCTCCGACTTTCGGAAGGGTTAGGGTTAGGGATGAAAGCACATAGGAGAAAGAGATATTCTTGAATAACTTTTTTTGTGAAGGTCGGAGAGACTTGGAAAGTGGTTGCATCTGGACTAATTTGGGTCCTGCAGATCGATTGGTACCATCCCCGAGCTTGTACGACCTTCGGAAGAGGTCGACCGACGAAATTCCCCCAAATCTGAGGAGATATTCTTGAATAACTTTTTTTGTGAAGGTCGGAGAGACTTGCAAGTAGGCTCTACCCCCACTAAATGGGGTAGCGCGCATCGATCGGTACCATCCTTGAGCTTCTCCGACTTTCGGAAGGGTTAGGGTTAGGGTTAGGGATGAAAGCACATAGGAGAAAGAGATATTCTTGAATAACTTTTTTTGTGAAGGTCGGAGAGACTTGCAAGTAGGCTCTACCCCCACTAAATGGGGTAGCGCGCATCGATCGGTACCATCCTTGAGCTTCTCCGACTTTCGGAAGGGTTAGGGTTAGGGTTAGGGATGAAAGCACATAGGAGAAAGAGATATTCTTGAATAACTTTTTTTGTGAAGGTCGGAGAGACTTGCAAGTAGGCTCTACCCCCACTAAATGGGGTAGCGCGCATCGATCGGTACCATCCTTGAGCTTCTCCGACTTTCGGAAGGGTTAGGGTTAGGGTTAGGGATGAAAGCACATAGGAGAAAGAGATATTCTTGAATAACTTTTTTTGTGAAGGTCGGAGAGACTTGGAAAGTGGTTGCATCTGGACTAATTTGGGTCCTGCGGATCGATTGGTACCATCCCCGAGCTTGTACGACCTTCGGAAGAGGTCGACCGACGAAATTCCCCCAAATCTGAGGAGATATTCTTGAATAACTTTTTTTGTGAAGGTCGGAGAGACTTGCAAGTAGGCTCTACCCCCACTAAATGGGGTAGCGCGCATCGATCGGTACCATCTTTGAGCTTCTCCGACTTTCGGAAGGGTTAGGGTTAGGGTTAGGGATGAAAGCACATAGGAGAAAGAGATATTCTTGAATAACTTTTTTTGTGAAGGTCGGAGAGACTTGCAAGTAGGCTCTACCCCCACTAAATGGGGTAGCGCGCATCGATCGGTACCATCCTTGAGCTTCTCCGACTTTCGGAAGGGTTAGGGTTAGGGTTAGGGATGAAAGCACATAGGAGAAAGAGATATTCTTGAATAACTTTTTTTGTGAAGGTCGGAGAGACTTGGAAAGTGGTTGCATCTGGACTAATTTGGGTCCTGCGGATCGATTGGTACCATCCCCGAGCTTGTACGACCTTCGGAAGAGGTCGACCGACGAAATTCCCCCAAATCTGAGGAGATATTCTTGAATAACTTTTTTTGTGAAGGTCGGAGAGACTTGCAAGTAGGCTCTACCCCCACTAAATGGGGTTGCGCGCATCGATCGGTACCATCCTTGAGCTTCTCCGACTTTCGGAAGGGTTAGGGTTAGGGTTAGGGATGAAAGCACATAGGAGAAAGAGATATTCTTGAATAACTTTTTTTGTGAAGGTCGGAGAGACTTGCAAGTAGGCTCTACCCCCACTAAATGGGGTAGCGCGCATCGATCGGTACCATCCTTGAGCTTCTCCGACTTTCGGAAGGGTTAGGGTTAGGGTTAGGGATGAAAGCACATAGGAGAAAGAGATATTCTTGAATAACTTTTTTTGTGAAGGTCGGAGAGACTTGCAAGTAGGCTCTACCCCCACTAAATGGGGTAGCGCGCATCGATCGGTACCATCCTTGAGCTTCTCCGACTTTCGGAAGGGTTAGGGTTAGGGTTAGGGATGAAAGCACATAGGAGAAAGAGATATTCTTGAATAACTTTTTTTGTGAAGGTCGGAGAGACTTGCAAGTAGGCTCTACCCCCACTAAATGGGGTAGCGCGCATCGATCGGTACCATCCTTGAGCTTCTCCGACTTTCGGAAGGGTTAGGGTTAGGGTTAGGGATGAAAGCACATAGGAGAAAGAGATATTCTTGAATAACTTTTTTTGTGAAGGTCGGAGAGACTTGGAAAGTGGTTGCATCTGGACTAATTTGGGTCCTGCGGATCGATTGGTACCATCCCCGAGCTTGTACGACCTTCGGAAGAGGTCGACCGACGAAATTCCCCCAAATCTGAGGAGATATTCTTGAATAACTTTTTTTGTGAAGGTCGGAGAGACTTGCAAGTAGGCTCTACCCCCACTAAATGGGGTAGCGCGCATCGATCGGTACCATCCTTGAGCTTCTCCGACTTTCGGAAGGGTTAGGGTTAGGGTTAGGGATGAAAGCACATAGGTGAAAGAGATATTCTTGAATAACGTTTTTTGTGAAGGTCGGAGAGACTTGCAAGTAGGCTCTACCCCCACTAAATGGGGTAGCGCGCATCGATCGGTACCATCCTTGAGCTTCTCCGACTTTCGGAAGGGTTAGGGTTAGGGTTAGGGATGAAAGCACATAGGAGAAAGAGATATTCTTGAATAACTTTTTTTGTGAAGGTCGGAGAGACTTGGAAAGTGGTTGCATCTGGACTAATTTGGGTCCTGCAGATCGATTGGTACCATCCCCGAGCTTGTACGACCTTCGGAAGAGGTCGACCGACGAAATTCCCCCAAATCTGAGGAGATATTCTTGAATAACTTTTTTTGTGAAGGTCGGAGAGACTTGCAAGTAGGCTCTACCCCCACTAAATGGGGTAGCGCGCATCGATCGGTACCATCCTTGAGCTTCTCCGACTTTCGGAAGGGTTAGGGTTAGGGTTAGGGATGAAAGCACATAGGAGAAAGAGATATTCTTGAATAACTTTTTTTGTGAAGGTCGGAGAGACTTGGAAAGTGGTTGCATCTGGACTAATTTGGGTCCTGCGGATCGATTGGTACCATCCCCGAGCTTGTACGACCTTCGGAAGAGGTCGACCGACGAAATTCCCCCAAATCTGAGGAGATATTCTTGAATAACTTTTTTTGTGAAGGTCGGAGAGACTTGCAAGTAGGCTCTACCCCCACTAAATGGGGTAGCGCGCATCGATCGGTACCATCTTTGAGCTTCTCCGACTTTCGGAAGGGTTAGGGTTAGGGTTAGGGATGAAAGCACATAGGAGAAAGAGATATTCTTGAATAACTTTTTTTGTGAAGGTCGGAGAGACTTGCAAGTAGGCTCTACCCCCACTAAATGGGGTAGCGCGCATCGATCGGTACCATCCTTGAGCTTCTCCGACTTTCGGAAGGGTTAGGGTTAGGGTTAGGGATGAAAGCACATAGGAGAAAGAGATATTCTTGAATAACTTTTTTTGTGAAGGTCGGAGAGACTTGGAAAGTGGTTGCATCTGGACTAATTTGGGTCCTGCGGATCGATTGGTACCATCCCCGAGCTTGTACGACCTTCGGAAGAGGTCGACCGACGAAATTCCCCCAAATCTGAGGAGATATTCTTGAATAACTTTTTTTGTGAAGGTCGGAGAGACTTGCAAGTAGGCTCTACCCCCACTAAATGGGGTTGCGCGCATCGATCGGTACCATCCTTGAGCTTCTCCGACTTTCGGAAGGGTTAGGGTTAGGGTTAGGGATGAAAGCACATAGGAGAAAGAGATATTCTTGAATAACTTTTTTTGTGAAGGTCGGAGAGACTTGCAAGTAGGCTCTACCCCCACTAAATGGGGTAGCGCGCATCGATCGGTACCATCCTTGAGCTTCTCCGACTTTCGGAAGGGTTAGGGTTAGGGTTAGGGATGAAAGCACATAGGAGAAAGAGATATTCTTGAATAACTTTTTTTGTGAAGGTCGGAGAGACTTGCAAGTAGGCTCTACCCCCACTAAATGGGGTAGCGCGCATCTATCGGTACCATCCTTGAGCTTCTCCGACTTTCGGAAGGGTTAGGGTTAGGGTTAGGGATGAAAGCACATAGGAGAAAGAGATATTCTTGAATAACTTTTTTTGTGAAGGTCGGAGAGACTTGCAAGTAGGCTCTACCCCCACTAAATGGGGTAGCGCGCATCGATCGGTACCATCCTTGAGCTTCTCCGACTTTCGGAAGGGTTAGGGTTAGGGTTAGGGATGAAAGCACATAGGAGAAAGAGATATTCTTGAATAACTTTTTTTGTGAAGGTCGGACAGACTTGGAAAGTGGTTGCATCTGGACTAATTTGGGTCCTGCGGATCGATTGGTACCATCCCCGAGCTTGTACGACCTTCGGAAGAGGTCGACCGACGAAATTCCCCCAAATCTGAGGAGATATTCTTGAATAACTTTTTTTGTGAAGGTCGGAGAGACTTGCAAGTAGGCTCTACCCCCACTAAATGGGGTAGCGCGCATCGATCGGTACCATCCTTGAGCTTCTCCGACTTTCGGAAGGGTTAGGGTTAGGGTTAGGGATGAAAGCACATAGGTGAAAGAGATATTCTTGAATAACGTTTTTTGTGAAGGTCGGAGAGACTTGCAAGTAGGCTCTACCCCCACTAAATGGGGTAGCGCGCATCGATCAGTACCATCCTTGAGCTTCTCCGACTTTCGGAAGGGTTAGGGTTAGGGTTAGGGATGAAAGCACATAGGAGAAAGAGATATTCTTGAATAACTTTTTTTGTGAAGGTCGGAGAGACTTGGAAAGTGGTTGCATCTGGACTAATTTGGGTCCTGCAGATCGATTGGTACCATCCCCGAGCTTGTACGACCTTCGGAAGAGGTCGACCGACGAAATTCCCCCAAATCTGAGGAGATATTCTTGAATAACTTTTTTTGTGAAGGTCGGAGAGACTTGCAAGTAGGCTCTACCCCCACTAAATGGGGTAGCGCGCATCGATCGGTACCATCCTTGAGCTTCTCCGACTTTCGGAAGGGTTAGGGTTAGGGTTAGGGATGAAAGCACATAGGAGAAAGAGATATTCTTGAATAACTTTTTTTGTGAAGGTCGGAGAGACTTGCAAGTAGGCTCTACCCCCACTAAATGGGGTAGCGCGCATCGATCGGTACCATCCTTGAGCTTCTCCGACTTTCGGAAGGGTTAGGGTTAGGGTTAGGGATGAAAGCACATAGGAGAAAGAGATATTCTTGAATAACTTTTTTGTGAAGGTCGGAGAGACTTGGAAAGTGGTTGCATCTGGACTAATTTGGGTCCTGCGGATCGATTGGTACCATCCCCGAGCTTGTACGACCTTCGGAAGAGGTCGACCGACGAAATTCCCCCAAATCTGAGGAGATATTCTTGAATAACTTTTTTTGTGAAGGTCGGAGAGACTTGCAAGTAGGCTCTACCCCCACTAAATGGGGTTGCGCGCATCGATCGGTACCATCCTTGAGCTTCTCCGACTTTCGGAAGGGTTAGGGTTAGGGTTAGGGATGAAAGCACATAGGAGAAAGAGATATTCTTGAATAACTTTTTTTGTGAAGGTCGGAGAGACTTGCAAGTAGGCTCTACCCCCACTAAATGGGGTAGCGCGCATCGATCGGTACCATCCTTGAGCTTCTCCGACTTTCGGAAGGGTTAGGGTTAGGGTTAGGGATGAAAGCACATAGGAGAAAGAGATATTCTTGAATAACTTTTTTTGTGAAGGTCGGAGAGACTTGGAAAGTGGTTGCATCTGGACTAATTTGGGTCCTGCGGATCGATTGGTACCATCCCCGAGCTTGTACGACATTCGGAAGAGGTCGACTGACGAAATTCCCCCAAATCTGAGGAGATATTCTTGAATAACTTTTTTTGTGAAGGTCGGAGAGACTTGCAAGTAGGCTCTACCCCCACTAAATGGGGTAGCGCGCATCGATCGGTACCATCCTTGAGCTTCTCCGACTTTCGGAAGGGTTAGGGTTAGGGTTAGGGATGAAAGCACATAGGAGAAAGAGATATTCTTGAATAACTTTTTTTGTGAAGGTCGGAGAGACTTGCAAGTAGGCTCTACCCCCACTAAATGGGGTAGCACGCATCGATCGGTACCATCCTTGAGCTTGTCCGACTTTCGGAAGGGTTAGGGTTAGGGTTAGGGATGAAAGCACATAGGAGAAAGAGATATTCTTGAATAACTTTTTTTGTGAAGGTCGGAGAGACTTGGAAAGTGGTTGCATCTGGACTAATTTGGGTCCTGCGGATCGATTGGTACCATCCCCGAGCTTGTACGACCTTCGGAAGAGGTCGACCGACGAAATTCCCCCAAATCTGAGGAGATATTCTTGAATAACTTTTTTTGTGAAGGTAGGAGAGACTTGCAAGTAGGCTCTACCCCCACTAAATGGGGTAGCGCGCATCGATCGGTACCATCCTTGAGCTTCTCCGACTTTCGGAAGGGTTAGGGTTAGGGTTAGGGATGAAAGCACATAGGAGAAAGAGATATTCTGGAATAACTTTTTTTGTGAAGGTCGGAGAGACTTGCAAGTAGGCTCTACCCCCACTAAATGGGGTAGCGCGCATCGATCGGTACCATCTTTGAGCTTGTCCGACTTTCGGAAGGGTTAGGGTTAGGGTTAGGGATGAAAGCACATAGGAGAAAGAGATATTCTTGAATAACTTTTTTTGTGAAGGTCGGAGAGACTTGCAAGTAGGCTCTACCCCCACTAAATGGGGTAGCGCGCATCGATCGGTACCATCCTTGAGCTTCTCCGACTTTCGGAAGGGTTAGGGTTAGGGTTAGGGATGAAAGCACATAGGAGAAAGAGATATTCTTGAATAACTTTTTTTGTGAAGGTCGGAGAGACTTGGAAAGTGGTTGCATCTGGACTAATTTGGGTCCTGCAGATCGATTGGTACCATCCCCGAGCTTGTACGACCTTAGGAAGAGGTCGACCGACGAAATTCCCCCAAATCTGAGGAGATATTCTTGAATAACTTTTTTTGTGAAGGTCGGAGAGACTTGCAAGTAGGCTCTACCCCCACTAAATGGGGTAGCGCGCATCGATCGGTACCATCCTTGAGCTTCTCCGACTTTCGGAAGGGTTAGGGTTAGGGTTAGGGATGAAAGCATATAGGAGAAAGAGATATTCTTGAATAACTTTTTTTGTGAAGGTCGGAGAGACTTGCAAGTAGGCTCTACCCCCACTAAATGGGGTAGCGCGCATCGATCGGTACCATCCTTGAGCTTCTCCGACTTTCGGAAGGGTTAGGGTTAGGGTTAGGGATGAAAGCACATAGGAGAAAGAGATATTCTTGAATAACTTTTTTTGTGAAGGTCGGAGAGACTTGCAAGTAGGCTCTACCCCCACTAAATGGGGTTGCGCGCATCGATCGGTACCATCCTTGAGCTTCTCCGACTTTCGGAAGGGTTAGGGTTAGGGTTAGGGATGAAAGCACATAGGAGAAAGAGATATTCTTGAATAACTTTTTTTGTGAAGGTCGGAGAGACTTGGAAAGTGGTTGCATCTGGACTAATTTGGGTCCTGCCGATCGATTGGTACCATCCCCGAGCTTGTACGACCTTCGGAAGAGGTCGACCGACGAAATTCCCCCAAATCTGAGGAGATATTCTTGAATAACTTTTTTTGTGAAGGTCGGAGAGACTTGCAAGTAGGCTCTACCCCCACTAAATGGGGTAGCGCGCATCGATCGGTACCATCCTTGAGCTTCTCCGACTTTCGGAAGGGTTAGGGTTAGGGTTAGGGATGAAAGCACATAGGAGAAAGAGATATTCTTGAATAACTTTTTTTGTGAAGGTCGGAGAGACTTGCAAGTAGGCTCTACCCCCACTAAATGGGGTAGCGCGCATCGATCGGTACCATCCTTGAGCTTGTCCGACTTTCGGAAGGGTTAGGGTTAGGGTTAGGGATGAAAGCACATAGGAGAAAGAGATATTCTTGAATAACTTTTTTTGTGAAGGTCGGAGAGACTTGCAAGTAGGCTCTACCCCCACTAAATGGGGTAGCGCGCATCGATCGGTACCATCCTTGAGCTTCTCCGACTTTCGGAAGGGTTAGGGTTAGGGTTAGGGATGAAAGCACATAGGAGAAAGAGATATTCTTGAATAACTTTTTTTGTGAAGGTCGGAGAGACTTGAAAAGTGGTTGCATCTGGACTAATTTGGGTCCTGCGGATCGATTGGTACCATCCCCGAGCTTGTACGACCTTAGGAAGAGGTCGACCGACGAAATTCCCCCAAATCTGAGGAGATATTCTTGAATAACTTTTTTTGTGAAGGTCGGAGAGACTTGCAAGTAGGCTCTACCCCCACTAAATGGGGTAGCGCGCATCGATCGGTACCATCCTTGAGCTTCTCCGACTTTCGGAAGGGTTAGGGTTAGGGTTAGGGATGAAAGCACATAGGAGAAAGAGATATTCTTGAATAACTTTTTTTGTGAAGGTCGGAGAGACTTGCAAGTAGGCTCTACCCCCACTAAATGGGGTAGCGCGCATCGATCGGTACCATCCTTGAGCTTCTCCGACTTTCGGAAGGGTTAGGGTTAGGGTTAGGGATGAAAGCACATAGGAGAAAGAGATATTCTTGAATAACTTTTTTTGTGAAGGTCGGAGAGACTTGCAAGTAGGCTCTACCCCCACTAAATGGGGTTGCGCGCATCGATCGGTACCATCCTTGAGCTTCTCCGACTTTCGGAAGGGTTAGGGTTAGGGTTAGGGATGAAAGCACATAGGAGAAAGAGATATTCTTGAATAACTTTTTTTGTGAAGGTCGGAGAGACTTGGAAAGTGGTTGCATCTGGACTAATTTGGGTCCTGCCGATCGATTGGTACCATCCCCGAGCTTGTACGACCTTCGGAAGAGGTCGACCGACGAAATTCCCCCAAATCTGAGGAGATATTCTTGAATAACTTTTTTTGTGAAGGTCGGAGAGACTTGCAAGTAGGCTCTACCCCCACTAAATGGGGTAGCGCGCATCGATCGGTACCATCCTTGAGCTTCTCCGACTTTCGGAAGGGTTAGGGTTAGGGTTAGGGATGAAAGCACATAGGAGAAAGAGATATTCTTGAATAACTTTTTTTGTGAAGGTCGGAGAGACTTGCAAGTAGGCTCTACCCCCACTAAATGGGGTAGCGCGCATCGATCGGTACCATCCTTGAGCTTCTCCGACTTTCGGAAGGGTTAGGGTTAGGGTTAGGGATGAAAGCACATAGGAGAAAGAGATATTCTTGAATAACTTTTTTTGTGAAGGTCGGAGAGACTTGCAAGTAGGCTCTACCCCCACTAAATGGGGTAGCGCGCATCGATCGGTACCATCCTTGAGCTTCTCCGACTTTCGGAAGGGTTAGGGTTAGGGTTAGGGATGAAAGCACATAGGAGAAAGAGATATTCTTGAATAACTTTTTTTGTGAAGGTCGGAGAGACTTGGAAAGTGGTTGCATCTGGACTAATTTGGGTCCTGCGGATCGATTGGTACCATCCCCGAGCTTGTACGACCTTCGGAAGAGGTCGACCGACGAAATTCCCCCAAATCTGAGGAGATATTCTTGAATAACTTTTTTTGTGAAGGTCGGAGAGACTTGCAAGTAGGCTCTACCCCCACTAAATGGGGTAGCGCGCATCGATCGGTACCATCCTTGAGCTTCTCCGACTTTCGGAAGGGTTAGGGTTAGGGTTAGGGATGAAAGCACATAGGAGAAAGAGATATTCTTGAATAACGTTTTTTGTGAAGGTCGGAGAGACTTGCAAGTAGGCTCTACCCCCACTAAATGGGGTAGCGCGCATCGATCGGTACCATCCTTGAGCTTCTCCGACTTTCGGAAGGGTTAGGGTTAGGGTTAGGGATGAAAGCACATAGGAGAAAGAGATATTCTTGAATAACTTTTTTTGTGAAGGTCGGAGAGACTTGCAAGTAGGCTCTACCCCCACTAAATGGGGTAGCGCGCATCGATCGGTACCATCCTTGAGCTTCTCCGACTTTCGGAAGGGTTAGGGTTAGGGTTAGGGATGAAAGCACATAGGAGAAAGAGATATTCTTGAATAACTTTTTTTGTGAAGGTCGGAGAGACTTGGAAAGTGGTTGCATCTGGACTAATTTGGGTCCTGCGGATCGATTGGTACCATCCCCGAGCTTGTACGACCTTCGGAAGAGGTCGACCGACGAAATTCCCCCAAATCTGAGGAGATATTCTTGAATAACTTTTTTTGTGAAGGTCGGAGAGACTTGCAAGTAGGCTCTACCCCCACTAAATGGGGTAGCGCGCATCGATCGGTACCATCCTTGAGCTTGTCCGACTTTCGGAAGGGTTAGGGTTAGGGTTAGGGATGAAAGCACATAGGAGAAAGAGATATTCTTGAATAACTTTTTTTGTGAAGGTCGGAGAGACTTGCAAGTAGGCTCTACCCCCACTAAATGGGGTAGCGCGCATCGATCGGTACCATCTTTGAGCTTCTCCGACTTTCGCAAGGGTTAGGGTTAGGGTTAGGGATGAAAGCACATAGGAGAAAGAGATATTCTTGAATAACTTTTTTTGTGAAGGTCGGAGAGACTTGGAAAGTGGTTGCATCTGGACTAATTTGGGTCCTGCGGATCGATTGGTACCATCCCCGAGCTTGTACGACCTTAGGAAGAGGTCGACCGACGAAATTCCCCCAAATCTGAGGAGATATTCTTGAATAACTTTTTTTGTGAAGGTCGGAGAGACTTGCAAGTAGGCTCTACCCCCACTAAATGGGGTAGCGCGCATCGATCGGTACCATCCTTGAGCTTGTCCGACTTTCGGAAGGGTTAGGGTTAGGGTTAGGGATGAAAGCACATAGGAGAAAGAGATATTCTTGAATAACTTTTTTTGTGAAGGTCGGAGAGACTTGCAAGTAGGCTCTACCCCCACTAAATGGGGTAGCGCGCATCGATCGGTACCATCCTTGAGCTTCTCCGACTTTCGGAAGGGTTAGGGTTAGGGTTAGGGATGAAAGCACATAGGAGAAAGAGATATTCTTGAATAACTTTTTTTGTGAAGGTCGGAGAGACTTGCAAGTAGGCTCTACCCCCACTAAATGGGGTTGCGCGCATCGATCGGTACCATCCTTGAGCTTCTCCGACTTTCGGAAGGGTTAGGGTTAGGGTTAGGGATGAAAGCACATAGGAGAAAGAGATATTCTTGAATAACTTTTTTTGTGAAGGTCGGAGAGACTTGGAAAGTGGTTGCATCTGGACTAATTTGGGTCCTGCCGATCGATTGGTACCATCCCCGAGCTTGTACGACCTTCGGAAGAGGTCGACCGACGAAATTCCCCCAAATCTGAGGAGATATTCTTGAATAACTTTTTTTGTGAAGGTCGGAGAGACTTGCAAGTAGGCTCTACCCCCACTAAATGGGGTAGCGCGCATCGATCGGTACCATCTTTGAGCTTCTCCGACTTTCGGAAGGGTTAGGGTTAGGGTTAGGGATGAAAGCACATAGGAGAAAGAGATATTCTTGAATAACTTTTTTTGTGAAGGTCGGAGAGACTTGCAAGTAGGCTCTACCCCCACTAAATGGGGTAGCGCGCATCGATCGGTACCATCCTTGAGCTTCTCCGACTTTCGGAAGGGTTAGGGTTAGGGTTAGGGATGAAAGCACATAGGAGAAAGAGATATTCTTGAATAACTTTTTTTGTGAAGGTCGGAGAGACTTGCAAGTAGGCTCTACCCCCACTAAATGGGGTAGCGCGCATCGATCGGTACCATCCTTGAGCTTCTCCGACTTTCGGAAGGGTTAGGGTTAGGGTTAGGGATGAAAGCACATAGGAGAAAGAGATATTCTTGAATAACTTTTTTTGTGAAGGTCGGAGAGACTTGGAAAGTGGTTGCATCTGGACTAATTTGGGTCCTGCGGATCGATTGGTACCATCCCCGAGCTTGTACGACCTTCGGAAGAGGTCGACCGACGAAATTCCCCCAAATCTGAGGAGATATTCTTGAATAACTTTTTTTGTGAAGGTCGGAGAGACTTGCAAGTAGGCTCTACCCCCACTAAATGGGGTAGCGCGCATCGATCGGTACCATCCTTGAGCTTCTCCGACTTTCGGAAGGGTTAGGGTTAGGGTTAGGGATGAAAGCACATAGGAGAAAGAGATATTCTTGAATAACGTTTTTTGTGAAGGTCGGAGAGACTTGCAAGTAGGCTCTACCCCCACTAAATGGGGTAGCGCGCATCGATCGGTACCATCCTTGAGCTTCTCCGACTTTCGGAAGGGTTAGGGTTAGGGTTAGGGATGAAAGCACATAGGAGAAAGAGATATTCTTGAATAACTTTTTTTGTGAAGGTCGGAGAGACTTGCAAGTAGGCTCTACCCCCACTAAATGGGGTAGCGCGCATCGATCGGTACCATCCTTGAGCTTCTCCGACTTTCGGAAGGGTTAGGGTTAGGGTTAGGGATGAAAGCACATAGGAGAAAGAGATATTCTTGAATAACTTTTTTTGTGAAGGTCGGAGAGACTTGGAAAGTGGTTGCATCTGGACTAATTTGGGTCCTGCGGATCGATTGGTACCATCCCCGAGCTTGTACGACCTTCGGAAGAGGTCGACCGACGAAATTCCCCCAAATCTGAGGAGATATTCTTGAATAACTTTTTTTGTGAAGGTCGGAGAGACTTGCAAGTAGGCTCTACCCCCACTAAATGGGGTAGCGCGCATCGATCGGTACCATCCTTGAGCTTCTCCGACTTTCGGAAGGGTTAGGGTTAGGGTTAGGGATGAAAGCACATAGGAGAAAGAGATATTCTTGAATAACGTTTTTTGTGAAGGTCGGAGAGACTTGCAAGTAGGCTCTACCCCCACTAAATGGGGTAGCGCGCATCGATCGGTACCATCCTTGAGCTTCTCCGACTTTCGGAAGGGTTAGGGTTAGGGTTAGGGATGAAAGCACATAGGAGAAAGAGATATTCTTGAATAACTTTTTTTGTGAAGGTCGGAGAGACTTGGAAAGTGGTTGCATCTGGACTAATTTGGGTCCTGCGGATCGATTGGTACCATCCCCGAGCTTGTACGACCTTCGGAAGAGGTCGACCGACGAAATTCCCCCAAATCTGAGGAGATATTCTTGAATAACTTTTTTTGTGAAGGTCGGAGAGACTTGCAAGTAGGCTCTACCCCCACTAAATGGGGTAGCACGCATCGATCGGTACCATCCTTGAGCTTCTCCGACTTTCGGAAGGGTTAGGGTTAGGGTTAGGGATGAAAGCACATAGGAGAAAGAGATATTCTTGAATAACGTTTTTTGTGAAGGTCGGAGAGACTTGCAAGTAGGCTCTACCCCCACTAAATGGGGTAGCGCGCATCGATCAGTACCATCCTTGAGCTTCTCCGACTTTCGGAAGGGTTAGGGTTAGGGTTAGGGATGAAAGCACATAGGAGAAAGAGATATTCTTGAATAACTTTTTTTGTGAAGGTCGGAGAGACTTGGAAAGTGGTTGCATATGGACTAATTTGGGTCCTGCGGATCGATTGGTACCATCCCCGAGCTTGTACGACCTTCGGAAGAGGTCGACCGACGAAATTCCCCCAAATCTGAGGAGATATTCTTGAATAACTTTTTTTGTGAAGGTCGGAGAGACTTGCAAGTAGGCTCTACCCCCACTAAATGGGGTAGCGTGCATCGATCGGTACCATCCTTGAGCTTCTCCGACTTTCGGAAGGGTTAGGGTTAGGGTTAGGGATGAAAGCACATAGGAGAAAGAGATATTCTTGAATAACTTTTTTTGTGAAGGTCGGAGAGACTTGCAAGTAGGCTCTACCCCCACTAAATGGGGTAGCGCGCATCGATCGGTACCATCCTTGAGCTTCTCCGACTTTCGGAAGGGTTAGGGTTAGGGATGAAAGCACATAGGAGAAAGAGATATTCTTGAATAACTTTTTTTGTGAAGGTCGGAGAGACTTGGAAAGTGGTTGCATCTGGACTAATTTGGGTCCTGCGGATCGATTGGTACCATCCCCGAGCTTGTACGACCTTCGGAAGAGGTCGACCGACGAAATTCCCCCAAATCTGAGGAGATATTCTTGAATAACTTTTTTTGTGAAGGTCGGAGAGACTTGCAAGTAGGCTCTACCCCCACTAAATGGGGTAGCGCGCATCGATCGGTACCATCCTTGAGCTTCTCCGACTTTCGGAAGGGTTAGGGTTAGGGTTAGGGATGAAAGCACATAGGAGAAAGAGATATTCTTGAATAACTTTTTTTGTGAAGGTCGGAGAGACTTGCAAGTAGGCTCTACCCCCACTAAATGGGGTAGCGCGCATCGATCGGTACCATCTTTGAGCTTCTCCGACTTTCGGAAGGGTTAGGGTTAGGGTTAGGGATGAAAGCACATAGGAGAAAGAGATATTCTTGAATAACTTTTTTTGTGAAGGTCGGAGAGACTTGCAAGTAGGCTCTACCCCCACTAAATGGGGTAGCGCGCATCGATCGGTACCATCCTTGAGCTTCTCCGACTTTCGGAAGGGTTAGGGTTAGGGATGAAAGCACATAGGAGAAAGAGATATTCTTGAATAACTTTTTTTGTGAAGGTCGGAGAGACTTGGAAAGTGGTTGCATCTGGACTAATTTGGGTCCTGCGGATCGATTGGTACCATCCCCGAGCTTGTACGACCTTCGGAAGAGGTCGACCGACGAAATTCCCCCAAATCTGAGGAGATATTCTTGAATAACTTTTTTTGTGAAGGTCGGAGAGACTTGCAAGTAGGCTCTACCCCCACTAAATGGGGTAGCGCGCATCGATCGGTACCATCCTTGAGCTTCTCCGACTTTCGGAAGGGTTAGGGTTAGGGTTAGGGATGAAAGCACATAGGAGAAAGAGATATTCTTGAATAACGTTTTTTGTGAAGGTCGGAGAGACTTGCAAGTAGGCTCTACCCCCACTAAATGGGGTAGCGCGCATCGATCGGTACCATCCTTGAGCTTCTCCGACTTTCGGAAGGGTTAGGGTTAGGGTTAGGGATGAAAGCACATAGGAGAAAGAGATATTCTTGAATAACTTTTTTTGTGAAGGTCGGAGAGACTTGCAAGTAGGCTCTACCCCCACTAAATGGGGTAGCGCGCATCGATCGGTACCATCCTTGAGCTTCTCCGACTTTCGGAAGGGTTAGGGTTAGGGTTAGGGATGAAAGCACATAGGAGAAAGAGATATTCTTGAATAACTTTTTTTGTGAAGGTCGGAGAGACTTGGAAAGTGGTTGCATCTGGACTAATTTGGGTCCTGCGGATCGATTGGTACCATCCCCGAGCTTGTACGACCTTCGGAAGAGGTCGACCGACGAAATTCCCCCAAATCTGAGGAGATATTCTTGAATAACTTTTTTTGTGAAGGTCGGAGAGACTTGCAAGTAGGCTCTACCCCCACTAAATGGGGTAGCACGCATCGATCGGTACCATCCTTGAGCTTCTCCGACTTTCGGAAGGGTTAGGGTTAGGGTTAGGGATGAAAGCACATAGGAGAAAGAGATATTCTTGAATAACGTTTTTTGTGAAGGTCGGAGAGACTTGCAAGTAGGCTCTACCCCCACTAAATGGGGTAGCGCGCATCGATCAGTACCATCCTTGAGCTTCTCCGACTTTCGGAAGGGTTAGGGTTAGGGTTAGGGATGAAAGCACATAGGAGAAAGAGATATTCTTGAATAACTTTTTTTGTGAAGGTCGGAGAGACTTGCAAGTAGGCTCTACCCCCACTAAATGGGGTAGCGCGCATCGATCGGTACCATCCTTGAGCTTCTCCGACTTTCGGAAGGGTTAGGGTTAGGGTTAGGGATGAAAGCACATAGGAGAAAGAGATATTCTTGAATAACTTTTTTTGTGAAGGTCGGAGAGACTTGCAAGTAGGCTCTACCCCCACTAAATGGGGTTGCGCGCATCGATCGGTACCATCCTTGAGCTTCTCCGACTTTCGGAAGGGTTAGGGTTAGGGTTAGGGATGAAAGCACATAGGAGAAAGAGATATTCTTGAATAACTTTTTTTGTGAAGGTCGGAGAGACTTGGAAAGTGGTTGCATCTGGACTAATTTGGGTCCTGCGGATCGATTGGTACCATCCCCGAGCTTGTACGACCTTCGGAAGAGGTCGACCGACGAAATTCCCCCAAATCTGAGGAGATATTCTTGAATAACTTTTTTTGTGAAGGTCGGAGAGACTTGCAAGTAGGCTCTACCCCCACTAAATGGGGTAGCGCGCATCGATCGGTACCATCCTTGAGCTTCTCCGACTTTCGGAAGGGTTAGGGTTAGGGTTTGGGATGAAAGCACATAGGAGAAAGAGATATTCTTGAATAACTTTTTTTGTGAAGGTCGGAGAGACTTGCAAGTAGGCTCTACCCCCACTAAATGGGGTAGCGCGCATCGATCGGTACCATCTTTGAGCTTCTCCGACTTTCGGAAGGGTTAGGGTTAGGGTTAGGGATGAAAGCACATAGGAGAAAGAGATATTCTTGAATAACTTTTTTTGTGAAGGTCGGAGAGACTTGCAAGTAGGCTCTACCCCCACTAAATGGGGTAGCGCGCATCGATCGGTACCATCCTTGAGCTTCTCCGACTTTCGGAAGGGTTAGGGTTAGGGTTAGGGATGAAAGCACATAGGAGAAAGAGATATTCTTGAATAACTTTTTTTGTGAAGGTCGGAGAGACTTGGAAAGTGGTTGCATCTGGACTAATTTGGGTCCTGCGGATCGATTGGTACCATCCCCGAGCTTGTACGACCTTCGGAAGAGGTCGACCGACGAAATTCCCCCAAATCTGAGGAGATATTCTTGAATAACTTTTTTTGTGAAGGTCGGAGAGACTTGCAAGTAGGCTCTACCCCCACTAAATGGGGTAGCGCGCATCGATCGGTACCATCCTTGAGCTTCTCCGACTTTCGGAAGGGTTAGGGTTAGGGTTAGGGATGAAAGCACATAGGAGAAAGAGATATTCTTGAATAACGTTTTTTGTGAAGGTCGGAGAGACTTGCAAGTAGGCTCTACCCCCACTAAATGGGGTAGCGCGCATCGATCGGTACCATCCTTGAGCTTCTCCGACTTTCGGAAGGGTTAGGGTTAGGGTTAGGGATGAAAGCACATAGGAGAAAGAGATATTCTTGAATAACTTTTTTTGTGAAGGTCGGAGAGACTTGCAAGTAGGCTCTACCCCCACTAAATGGGGTAGCGCGCATCGATCGGTACCATCCTTGAGCTTCTCCGACTTTCGGAAGGGTTAGGGTTAGGGTTAGGGATGAAAGCACATAGGAGAAAGAGATATTCTTGAATAACTTTTTTTGTGAAGGTCGGAGAGACTTGCAAGTAGGCTCTACCCCCACTAAATGGGGTAGCGCGCATCGATCGGTACCATCCTTGAGCTTCTCCGACTTTCGGAAGGGTTAGGGTTAGGGTTAGGGATGAAAGCACATAGGAGAAAGAGATATTCTTGAATAACTTTTTTTGTGAAGGTCGGAGAGACTTGGAAAGTGGTTGCATCTGGACTAATTTGGGTCCTGCGGATCGATTGGTACCATCCCCGAGCTTGTACGACCTTCGGAAGAGGTCGACCGACGAAATTCCCCCAAATCTGAGGAGATATTCTTGAATAACTTTTTTTGTGAAGGTCGGAGAGACTTGCAAGTAGGCTCTACCCCCACTAAATGGGGTAGCACGCATCGATCGGTACCATCCTTGAGCTTCTCCGACTTTCGGAAGGGTTAGGGTTAGGGTTAGGGATGAAAGCACATAGGAGAAAGAGATATTCTTGAATAACGTTTTTTGTGAAGGTCGGAGAGACTTGCAAGTAGGCTCTACCCCCACTAAATGGGGTAGCGCGCATCGATCAGTACCATCCTTGAGCTTCTCCGACTTTCGGAAGGGTTAGGGTTAGGGTTAGGGATGAAAGCACATAGGAGAAAGAGATATTCTTGAATAACTTTTTTTGTGAAGGTCGGAGAGACTTGCAAGTAGGCTCTACCCCCACTAAATGGGGTAGCGCGCATCGATCGGTACCATCTTTGAGCTTCTCCGACTTTCGGAAGGGTTAGGGTTAGGGTTAGGGATGAAAGCACATAGGAGAAAGAGATATTCTTGAATAACTTTTTTTGTGAAGGTCGGAGAGACTTGCAAGTAGGCTCTACCCCCACTAAATGGGGTAGCGCGCATCGATCGGTACCATCCTTGAGCTTCTCCGACTTTTGGAAGGGTTAGGGTTAGGGTTAGGGATGAAAGCACATAGGAGAAAGAGATATTCTTGAATAACCTTTTTTGTGAAGGTCGGAGAGACTTGGAAAGGGGTTGCATCTGGACTAATTTGGGTCCTGCGGATCGATTGGTACCATCCCCGAGCTTGTACGACCTTCGGAAGAGGTCGACCGACGAAATTCCCCCAAATCTGAGGAGATATTCTTGAATAACTTTTTTTGTGAAGGTCGGAGAGACTTGCAAGTAGGCTCTACCCCCACTAAATGGGGTAGCGCGCATCGATCAGTACCATCCTTGAGCTTCTCCGACTTTCGGAAGGGTTAGGGTTAGGGTTAGGGATGAAAGCACATAGGAGAAAGAGATATTCTTGAATAACTTTTTTTGTGAAGGTCGGAGAGACTTGCAAGTAGGCTCTACCCCCACTAAATGGGGTAGCGCGCATCGATCGGTACCATCTTTGAGCTTCTCCGACTTTCGGAAGGGTTAGGGTTAGGGTTAGGGATGAAAGCACATAGGAGAAAGAGATATTCTTGAATAACTTTTTTTGTGAAGGTCGGAGAGACTTGCAAGTAGGCTCTACCCCCACTAAATGGGGTAGCGCGCATCGATCGGTACCATCCTTGAGCTTCTCCGACTTTCGGAAGGGTTAGGGTTAGGGTTAGGGATGAAAGCACATAGGAGAAAGAGATATTCTTGAATAACTTTTTTTGTGAAGGTCGGAGAGACTTGGAAAGTGGTTGCATCTGGACTAATTTGGGTCCTGCGGATCGATTGGTACCATCCCCGAGCTTGTACGACCTTCGGAAGAGGTCGACCGACGAAATTCCCCCAAATCTGAGGAGATATTCTTGAATAACTTTTTTTGTGAAGGTCGGAGAGACTTGCAAGTAGGCTCTACCCCCACTAAATGGGGTAGCGCGCATCGATCGGTACCATCCTTGAGCTTCTCCGACTTTCGGAAGGGTTAGGGTTAGGGTTAGGGATGAAAGCACATAGGAGAAAGAGATATTCTTGAATAACGTTTTTTGTGAAGGTCGGAGAGACTTGCAAGTAGGCTCTACCCCCACTAAATGGGGTAGCGCGCATCGATCGGTACCATCCTTGAGCTTCTCCGACTTTCGGAAGGGTTAGGGTTAGGGTTAGGGATGAAAGCACATAGGAGAAAGAGATATTCTTGAATAACTTTTTTTGTGAAGGTCGGAGAGACTTGCAAGTAGGCTCTACCCCCACTAAATGGGGTAGCGCGCATCGATCGGTACCATCCTTGAGCTTCTCCGACTTTTGGAAGGGTTAGGGTTAGGGTTAGGGATGAAAGCACATAGGAGAAAGAGATATTCTTGAATAACTTTTTTTGTGAAGGTCGGAGAGACTTGGAAAGTGGTTGCATCTGGACTAATTTGGGTCCTGCGGATCGATTGGTACCATCCCCGAGCTTGTACGACCTTCGGAAGAGGTCGACCGACGAAATTCCCCCAAATCTGAGGAGATATTCTTGAATAACTTTTTTTGTGAAGGTCGGAGAGACTTGCAAGTAGGCTCTACCCCCACTAAATGGGGTAGCACGCATCGATCGGTACCATCCTTGAGCTTCTCCGACTTTCGGAAGGGTTAGGGTTAGGGTTAGGGATGAAAGCACATAGGAGAAAGAGATATTCTTGAATAACGTTTTTTGTGAAGGTCGGAGAGACTTGCAAGTAGGCTCTACCCCCACTAAATGGGGTAGCGCGCATCGATCAGTACCATCCTTGAGCTTCTCCGACTTTCGGAAGGGTTAGGGTTAGGGTTAGGGATGAAAGCACATAGGAGAAAGAGATATTCTTGAATAACTTTTTTTGTGAAGGTCGGAGAGACTTGCAAGTAGGCTCTACCCCCACTAAATGGGGTAGCGCGCATCGATCGGTACCATCCTTGAGCTTCTCCGACTTTCGGAAGGGTTAGGGTTAGGGTTAGGGATGAAAGCACATAGGAGAAAGAGATATTCTTGAATAACTTTTTTTGTGAAGGTCGGAGAGACTTGCAAGTAGGCTCTACCCCCACTAAATGGGGTTGCGCGCATCGATCGGTACCATCCTTGAGCTTCTCCGACTTTCGGAAGGGTTAGGGTTAGGGTTAGGGATGAAAGCACATAGGAGAAAGAGATATTCTTGAATAACTTTTTTTGTGAAGGTCGGAGAGACTTGGAAAGTGGTTGCATCTGGACTAATTTGGGTCCTGCGGATCGATTGGTACCATCCCCGAGCTTGTACGACCTTCGGAAGAGGTCGACCGACGAAATTCCCCCAAATCTGAGGAGATATTCTTGAATAACTTTTTTTGTGAAGGTCGGAGAGACTTGCAAGTAGGCTCTACCCCCACTAAATGGGGTAGCACGCATCGATCGGTACCATCCTTGAGCTTCTCCGACTTTCGGAAGGGTTAGGGTTAGGGTTAGGGATGAAAGCACATAGGAGAAAGAGATATTCTTGAATAACTTTTTTTGTGAAGGTCGGAGAGACTTGCAAGTAGGCTCTACCCCCACTAAATGGGGTAGCGCGCATCGATCGGTACCATCCTTGAGCTTCTCCGACTTTCGGAAGGGTTAGGGTTAGGGTTAGGGATGAAAGCACATAGGAGAAAGAGATATTCTTGAATAACTTTTTTTGTGAAGGTCGGAGAGACTTGCAAGTAGGCTCTACCCCCACTAAATGGGGTAGCGCACATCGATCGGTACCATCCTTGAGCTTCTCCGACTTTCGGAAGGGTTAGGGTTAGGGTTAGGGATGAAAGCACATAGGAGAAAGAGATATTCTTGAATAACTTTTTTTGTGAAGGTCGGAGAGACTTGGAAAGTGGTTGCATCTGGACTAATTTGGGTCCTGCGGATCGATTGGTACCATCCCCGAGCTTGTACGACCTTCGGAAGAGGTCGACCGACGAAATTCCCCCAAATCTGAGGAGATATTCTTGAATAACTTTTTTTGTGAAGGTCGGAGAGACTTGCAAGTATGCTCTACCCCCACTAAATGGGGTAGCGCGCATCGATCGGTACCATCCTTGAGCTTCTCCGACTTTCGGAAGGGTTAGGGTTAGGGTTAGGGATGAAAGCACATAGGAGAAAGAGATATTCTTGAATAACGTTTTTTGTGAAGGTCGGAGAGACTTGCAAGTAGGCTCTACCCCCACTAAATGGGGTAGCGCGCATCGATCGGTACCATCCTTGAGCTTCTCCGACTTTCGAAAGGGTTAGGGTTAGGGTTAGGGATGAAAGCACATAGGAGAAAGAGATATTCTTGAATAACTTTTTTTGTGAAGGTCGGAGAGACTTGCAAGTAGGCTCTACCCCCACTAAATGGGGTAGCGCGCATCGATCGGTACCATCCTTGAGCTTCTCCGACTTTCGGAAGGGTTAGGGTTAGGGTTAGGGATGAAAGCACATAGGAGAAAGAGATATTCTTGAATAACTTTTTTTGTGAAGGTCGGAGAGACTTGGAAAGTGGTTGCATCTGGACTAATTTGGGTCCTGCGGATCGATTGGTACCATCCCCGAGCTTGTACGACCTTCGGAAGAGGTCGACCGACGAAATTCCCCCAAATCTGAGGAGATATTCTTGAATAACTTTTTTTGTGAAGGTCGGAGAGACTTGCAAGTAGGCTCTACCCCCACTAAATGGGGTAGCACGCATCGATCGGTACCATCCTTGAGCTTCTCCGACTTTCGGAAGGGTTAGGGTTAGGGTTAGGGATGAAAGCACATAGGAGAAAGAGATATTCTTGAATAACGTTTTTTGTGAAGGTCGGAGAGACTTGCAAGTAGGCTCTACCCCCACTAAATGGGGTAGCGCGCATCGATCAGTACCATCTTTGAGCTTCTCCGACTTTCGGAAGGGTTAGGGTTAGGGTTAGGGATGAAAGCACATAGGAGAAAGAGATATTCTTGAATAACTTTTTTTGTGAAGGTCGGAGAGACTTGCAAGTAGGCTCTACCCCCACTAAATGGGGTAGCGCGCATCGATCGGTACCATCCTTGAGCTTCTCCGACTTTCGGAAGGGTTAGGGTTAGGGTTAGGGATGAAAGCACATAGGAGAAAGAGATATTCTTGAATAACTTTTTTTGTGAAGGTCGGAGAGACTTGCAAGTAGGCTCTACCCCCACTAAATGGGGTAGCGCGCATCGATCGGTACCATCCTTGAGCTTCTCCGACTTTCGGAAGGGTTAGGGTTAGGGTTAGGGATGAAAGCACATAGGAGAAAGAGATATTCTTGAATAACTTTTTTTGTGAAGGTCGGAGAGACTTGCAAGTAGGCTCTACCCCCACTAAATGGGGTAGCGCGCATCGATCGGTACCATCTTTGAGCTTCTCCGACTTTCGGAAGGGTTAGGGTTAGGGTTAGGGATGAAAGCACATAGGAGAAAGAGATATTCTTGAATAACTTTTTTTGTGAAGGTCGGAGAGACTTGGAAAGTGGTTGCATCTGGACTAATTTGGGTCCTGCGGATCGATTGGTACCATCCCCGAGCTTGTACGACCTTCGGAAGAGGTCGACCGACGAAATTCCCCCAAATCTGAGGAGATATTCTTGAATAACTTTTTTTGTGAAGGTCGGAGAGACTTGCAAGTAGGCTCTACCCCCACTAAATGGGGTAGCGCGCATCGATCGGTACCATCCTTGAGCTTCTCCGACTTTCGGAAGGGTTAGGGTTAGGGTTAGGGATGAAAGCACATAGGAGAAAGAGATATTCTTGAATAACGTTTTTTGTGAAGGTCGGAGAGACTTGCAAGTAGGCTCTACCCCCACTAAATGGGGTAGCGCGCATCGATCGGTACCATCCTTGAGCTTCTCCGACTTTCGGAAGGGTTAGGGTTAGGGTTAGGGATGAAAGCACATAGGAGAAAGAGATATTCTTGAATAACTTTTTTTGTGAAGGTCGGAGAGACTTGGAAAGTGGTTGCATCTGGACTAATTTGGGTCCTGCGGATCGATTGGTACCATCCCCGAGCTTGTACGACCTTCGGAAGAGGTCGACCGACGAAATTCCCCCAAATCTGAGGAGATATTCTTGAATAACTTTTTTTGTGAAGGTCGGAGAGACTTGCAAGTAGGCTCTACCCCCACTAAATGGCGTAGCGCGCATCGATCGGTACCATCCTTGAGCTTCTCCGACTTTCGGAAGGGTTAGGGTTAGGGTTAGGGATGAAAGCACATAGGAGAAAGAGATATTCTTGAATAACTTTTTTTGTGAAGGTCGGAGAGACTTGCAAGTAGGCTCTACCCCCACTAAATGGGGTAGCGCGCATCGATCGTTACCATCCTTGAGCTTCTCCGACTTTCGGAAGGGTTAGGGTTAGGGATGAAAGCACATAGGAGAAAGAGATATTCTTGAATAACTTTTTTTGTGAAGGTCGGAGAGACTTGCAAGTAGGCTGTACCCCCACTAAATGGGGTAGCGCGCATCGATCGGTACCATCTTTGAGCTTCTCCGACTTTCGGAAGGGTTAGGGTTAGGGTTAGGGATGAAAGCACATAGGAGAAAGAGATATTCTTGAATAACTTTTTTTGTGAAGGTCGGAGAGACTTGGAAAGTGGTTGCATCTGGACTAATTTGGGTCCTGCGGATCGATTGGTACCATCCCCGAGCTTGTACGACCTTCGGAAGAGGTCGACCGACGAAATTCCCCCAAATCTGAGGAGATATTCTTGAATAACTTTTTTTGTGAAGGTCGGAGAGACTTGCAAGTAGGCTCTACCCCCACTAAATGGGGTAGCGCGCATCGATCGGTACCATCCTTGAGCTTCTCCGACTTTCGGAAGGGTTAGGGTTAGGGTTAGGGATGAAAGCACATAGGAGAAAGAGATATTCTTGAATAACTTTTTTTGTGAAGGTCGGAGAGACTTGCAAGTAGGCTCTACCCCCACTAAATGGGGTAGCGCGCATCGATCGGTACCATCCTTGAGCTTCTCCGACTTTCGGAAGGGTTAGGGTTAGGGTTAGGGATGAAAGCACATAGGAGAAAGAGATATTCTTGAATAACTTTTTTTGTGAAGGTCGGAGAGACTTGGAAAGTGGTTGCATCTGGACTAATTTGGGTCCTGCGGATCGATTGGTACCATCCCCGAGCTTGTACGACCTTCGGAAGAGGTCGACCGACGAAATTCCCCCAAATCTGAGGAGATATTCTTGAATAACTTTTTTTGTAAAGGTCGGAGAGACTTGCAAGTAGGCTCTACCCCCACTAAATGGGGTAGCGCGCATCGATCGGTACCATCCTTGAGCTTCTCCGACTTTCGGAAGGGTTAGGGTTAGGGTTAGGGATGAAAGCACATAGGAGAAAGAGATATTCTTGAATAACGTTTTTTGTGAAGGTCGGAGAGACTTGCAAGTAGGCTCTACCCCCACTAAATGGGGTAACGCGCATCGATCGGTACCATCCTTGAGCTTCTCCGACTTTCGGAAGGGTTAGGGTTAGGGTTAGGGATGAAAGCACATAGGAGAAAGAGATATTCTTGAATAACTTTTTTTGTGAAGGTCGGAGAGACTTGGAAAGTGGTTGCATCTGGACTAATTTGGGTCCTGCGGATCGATTGGTACCATCCCCGAGCTTGTACGACCTTCGGAAGAGGTCGACCGACGAAATTCCCCCAAATCTGAGGAGATATTCTTGAATAACTTTTTTTGTGAAGGTCGGAGAGACTTGCAAGTAGGCTCTACCCCCACTAAATGGGGTAGCGCGCATCGATCGGTACCATCCTTGAGCTTCTCCGACTTTCGGAAGGGTTAGGGTTAGGGTTAGGGATGAAAGCACATAGGAGAAAGAGATATTCTTGAATAACTTTTTTTGTGAAGGTCGGAGAGACTTGCAAGTAGGCTCTACCCCCACTAAATGGGGTAGCGCGCATCGATCGGTACCATCCTTGAGCTTCTCCGACTTTCGGAAGGGTTAGGGTTAGGGTTAGGGATGAAAGCACATAGGAGAAAGAGATATTCTTGAATAACTTTTTTTGTGAAGGTCGGAGAGACTTGGAAAGTGGTTGCATCTGGACTAATTTGGGTCCTGCGGATCGATTGGTACCATCCCCGAGCTTGTACGACCTTCGGAAGAGGTCGACCGACGAAATTCCCCCAAATCTGAGGAGATATTCTTGAATAACTTTTTTTGTGAAGGTCGGAGAGACTTGCAAGTAGGCTCTACCCCCACTAAATGGCGTAGCGCGCATCGATCGGTACCATCCTTGAGCTTCTCCGACTTTCGGAAGGGTTAGGGTTAGGGTTAGGGATGAAAGCACATAGGAGAAAGAGATATTCTTGAATAACTTTTTTTGTGAAGGTCGGAGAGACTTGCAAGTAGGCTCTACCCCCACTAAATGGGGTAGCGCGCATCGATCGTTACCATCCTTGAGCTTCTCCGACTTTCGGAAGGGTTAGGGTTAGGGATGAAAGCACATAGGAGAAAGAGATATTCTTGAATAACTTTTTTTGTGAAGGTCGGAGAGACTTGCAAGTAGGCTGTACCCCCACTAAATGGGGTAGCGCGCATCGATCGGTACCATCTTTGAGCTTCTCCGACTTTCGGAAGGGTTAGGGTTAGGGTTAGGGATGAAAGCACATAGGAGAAAGAGATATTCTTGAATAACTTTTTTTGTGAAGGTCGGAGAGACTTGGAAAGTGGTTGCATCTGGACTAATTTGGGTCCTGCGGATCGATTGGTACCATCCCCGAGCTTGTACGACCTTCGGAAGAGGTCGACCGACGAAATTCCCCCAAATCTGAGGAGATATTCTTGAATAACTTTTTTTGTGAAGGTCGGAGAGACTTGCAAGTAGGCTCTACCCCCACTAAATGGGGTAGCGCGCATCGATCGGTACCATCCTTGAGCTTCTCCGACTTTCGGAAGGGTTAGGGTTAGGGTTAGGGATGAAAGCACATAGGAGAAAGAGATATTCTTGAATAACTTTTTTTGTGAAGGTCGGAGAGACTTGCAAGTAGGCTCTACCCCCACTAAATGGGGTAGCGCGCATCGATCGGTACCATCCTTGAGCTTCTCCGACTTTCGGAAGGGTTAGGGTTAGGGTTAGGGATGAAAGCACATAGGAGAAAGAGATATTCTTGAATAACTTTTTTTGTGAAGGTCGGAGAGACTTGGAAAGTGGTTGCATCTGGACTAATTTGGGTCCTGCGGATCGATTGGTACCATCCCCGAGCTTGTACGACCTTCGGAAGAGGTCGACCGACGAAATTCCCCCAAATCTGAGGAGATATTCTTGAATAACTTTTTTTGTAAAGGTCGGAGAGACTTGCAAGTAGGCTCTACCCCCACTAAATGGGGTAGCGCGCATCGATCGGTACCATCCTTGAGCTTCTCCGACTTTCGGAAGGGTTAGGGTTAGGGTTAGGGATGAAAGCACATAGGAGAAAGAGATATTCTTGAATAACGTTTTTTGTGAAGGTCGGAGAGACTTGCAAGTAGGCTCTACCCCCACTAAATGGGGTAACGCGCATCGATCGGTACCATCCTTGAGCTTCTCCGACTTTCGGAAGGGTTAGGGTTAGGGTTAGGGATGAAAGCACATAGGAGAAAGAGATATTCTTGAATAACTTTTTTTGTGAAGGTCGGAGAGACTTGGAAAGTGGTTGCATCTGGACTAATTTGGGTCCTGCGGATCGATTGGTACCATCCCCGAGCTTGTACGACCTTCGGAAGAGGTCGACCGACGAAATTCCCCCAAATCTGAGGAGATATTCTTGAATAACTTTTTTTGTGAAGGTCGGAGAGACTTGCAAGTAGGCTCTACCCCCACTAAATGGGGTAGCGCGCATCGATCGGTACCATCCTTGAGCTTCTCCGACTTTCGGAAGGGTTAGGGTTAGGGTTAGGGATGAAAGCACATAGGAGAAAGAGATATTCTTGAATAACGTTTTTTGTGAAGGTCGGAGAGACTTGCAAGTAGGCTCTACCCCCACTAAATGGGGTAGCGCGCATCGATCGGTACCATCCTTGAGCTTCTCCGACTTTCGGAAGGGTTAGGGTTAGGGTTAGGGATGAAAGCACATAGGAGAAAGAGATATTCTTGAATAACTTTTTTTGTGAAGGTCGGAGAGACTTGCAAGTAGGCTCTACCCCCACTAAATGGGGTAGCGCGCATCGATCGGTACCATCCTTGAGCTTCTCCGACTTTCGGAAGGGTTAGGGTTAGGGTTAGGGATGAAAGCACATAGGAGAAAGAGATATTCTTGAATAACTTTTTTTGTGAAGGTCGGAGAGACTTGGAAAGTGGTTGCATCTGGACTAATTTGGGTCCTGCGGATCTATTGGTACCATCCCCGAGCTTGTACGACCTTCGGAAGAGGTCGACCGACGAAATTCCCCCAAATCTGAGGAGATATTCTTGAATAACTTTTTTTGTGAAGGTCGGAGAGACTTGCAAGTAGGCTCTACCCCCACTAAATGGGGTAACGCGCATCGATCGGTACCATCCTTGAGCTTGTCCGACTTTCGGAAGGGTTAGGGTTAGGGTTAGGGATGAAAGCACATAGGAGAAAGAGATATTCTTGAATAACTTTTTTTGTGAAGGTCGGAGAGACTTGCAAGTAGGCTCTACCCCCACTAAATGGGGTAGCGCGCATCGATCGGTACCATCTTTGAGCTTCTCCGACTTTCGGAAGGGTTAGGGTTAGGGTTAGGGATGAAAGCACATAGGAGAAAGAGATATTCTTGAATAACTTTTTTTGTGAAGGTCGGAGAGACTTGGAAAGTGGTTGCATCTGGACTAATTTGGGTCCTGCGGATCGATTGGTACCATCCCCGAGCTTGTACGACCTTAGGAAGAGGTCGACCGACGAAATTCCCCCAAATCTGAGGAGATATTCTTGAATAACTTTTTTTGTGAAGGTCGGAGAGACTTGCAAGTAGGCTCTACCCCCACTAAATGGGGTAGCGCGCATCGATCGGTACCATCCTTGAGCTTGTCCGACTTTCGGAAGGGTTAGGGTTAGGGTTAGGGATGAAAGCACATAGGAGAAAGAGATATTCTTGAATAACTTTTTTTGTGAAGGTCGGAGAGACTTGCAAGTAGGCTCTACCCCCACTAAATGGGGTAGCGCGCATCGATCGGTACCATCCTTGAGCTTCTCCGACTTTCGGAAGGGTTAGGGTTAGGGTTAGGGATGAAAGCACATAGGAGAAAGAGATATTCTTGAATAACTTTTTTTGTGAAGGTCGGAGAGACTTGGAAAGTGGTTGCATCTGGACTAATTTGGGTCCTGCGGATCGATTGGTACCATCCCCGAGCTTGTACGACCTTAGGAAGAGGTCGACCGACGAAATTCCCCCAAATCTGAGGAGATATTCTTGAATAACTTTTTTTGTGAAGGTCGGAGAGACTTGCAAGTAGGCTCTACCCCCACTAAATGGGGTAGCGCGCATCGATCGGTACCATCCTTGAGCTTCTCCGACTTTCGGAAGGGTTAGGGTTAGGGTTAGGGATGAAAGCACATAGGAGAAAGAGATATTCTTGAATAACTTTTTTTGTGAAGGTCGGAGAGACTTGCAAGTAGGCTCTACCCCCACTAAATGGGGTAGCGCGCATCGATCGGTACCATCCTTGAGCTTCTCCGACTTTCGGAAGGGTTAGGGTTAGGGTTAGGGATGAAAGCACATAGGAGAAAGAGATATTCTTGAATAACTTTTTTTGTGAAGGTCGGAGAGACTTGCAAGTAGGCTCTACCCCCACTAAATGGGGTTGCGCGCATCGATCGGTACCATCCTTGAGCTTCTCCGACTTTCGGAAGGGTTAGGGTTAGGGATGAAAGCACATAGGAGAAAGAGATATTCTTGAATAACTTTTTTTGTGAAGGTCGGAGAGACTTGGAAAGTGGTTGCATCTGGACTAATTTGGGTCCTGCCGATCGATTGGTACCATCCCCGAGCTTGTACGACCTTCGGAAGAGGTCGACCGACGAAATTCCCCCAAATCTGAGGAGATATTCTTGAATAACTTTTTTTGTGAAGGTCGGAGAGACTTGCAAGTAGGCTCTACCCCCACTAAATGGGGTAGCGCGCATCGATCGGTACCATCCTTGAGCTTCTCCGACTTTCGGAAGGGTTAGGGTTAGGGTTAGGGATGAAAGCACATAGGAGAAAGAGATATTCTTGAATAACTTTTTTTGTGAAGGTCGGAGAGACTTGCAAGTAGGCTCTACCCCCACTAAATGGGGTAGCGCGCATCGATCGGTACCATCCTTGAGCTTCTCCGACTTTCGGAAGGGTTAGGGTTAGGGTTAGGGATGAAAGCACATAGGAGAAAGAGATATTCTTGAATAACTTTTTTTGTGAAGGTCGGAGAGACTTGCAAGTAGGCTCTACCCCCACTAAATGGGGTAGCGCGCATCGATCGGTACCATCCTTGAGCTTCTCCGACTTTCGGAAGGGTTAGGGTTAGGGTTAGGGATGAAAGCACATAGGAGAAAGAGATATTCTTGAATAACTTTTTTTGTGAAGGTCGGAGAGACTTGGAAAGTGGTTGCATCTGGACTAATTTGGGTCCTGCGGATCGATTGGTACCATCCCCGAGCTTGTACGACCTTCGGAAGAGGTCGACCGACGAAATTCCCCCAAATCTGAGGAGATATTCTTGAATAACTTTTTTTGTGAAGGTCGGAGAGACTTGCAAGTAGGCTCTACCCCCACTAAATGGGGTAGCGCGCATCGATCGGTACCATCCTTGAGCTTCTCCGACTTTCGGAAGGGTTAGGGTTAGGGTTAGGGATGAAAGCACATAGGAGAAAGAGATATTCTTGAATAACGTTTTTTGTGAAGGTCGGAGAGACTTGCAAGTAGGCTCTACCCCCACTAAATGGGGTAGCGCGCATCGATCGGTACCATCCTTGAGCTTCTCCGACTTTCGGAAGGGTTAGGGTTAGGGTTAGGGATGAAAGCACATAGGAGAAAGAGATATTCTTGAATAACTTTTTTTGTGAAGGTCGGAGAGACTTGCAAGTAGGCTCTACCCCCACTAAATGGGGTAGCGCGCATCGATCGGTACCATCCTTGAGCTTCTCCGACTTTCGGAAGGGTTAGGGTTAGGGTTAGGGATGAAAGCACATAGGAGAAAGAGATATTCTTGAATAACTTTTTTTGTGAAGGTCGGAGAGACTTGGAAAGTGGTTGCATCTGGACTAATTTGGGTCCTGCGGATCTATTGGTACCATCCCCGAGCTTGTACGACCTTCGGAAGAGGTCGACCGACGAAATTCCCCCAAATCTGAGGAGATATTCTTGAATAACTTTTTTTGTGAAGGTCGGAGAGACTTGCAAGTAGGCTCTACCCCCACTAAATGGGGTAACGCGCATCGATCGGTACCATCCTTGAGCTTGTCCGACTTTCGGAAGGGTTAGGGTTAGGGTTAGGGATGAAAGCACATAGGAGAAAGAGATATTCTTGAATAACTTTTTTTGTGAAGGTCGGAGAGACTTGCAAGTAGGCTCTACCCCCACTAAATGGGGTAGCGCGCATCGATCGGTACCATCCTTGAGCTTCTCCGACTTTCGGAAGGGTTAGGGTTAGGGTTAGGGATGAAAGCACATAGGAGAAAGAGATATTCTTGAATAACTTTTTTTGTGAAGGTCGGAGAGACTTGGAAAGTGGTTGCATCTGGACTAATTTGGGTCCTGCGGATCGATTGGTACCATCCCCGAGCTTGTACGACCTTAGGAAGAGGTCGACCGACGAAATTCCCCCAAATCTGAGGAGATATTCTTGAATAACTTTTTTTGTGAAGGTCGGAGAGACTTGCAAGTAGGCTCTACCCCCACTAAATGGGGTAGCGCGCATCGATCGGTACCATCCTTGAGCTTGTCCGACTTTCGGAAGGGTTAGGGTTAGGGTTAGGGATGAAAGCACATAGGAGAAAGAGATATTCTTGAATAACTTTTTTTGTGAAGGTCGGAGAGACTTGCAAGTAGGCTCTACCCCCACTAAATGGGGTAGCGCGCATCGATCGGTACCATCCTTGAGCTTCTCCGACTTTCGGAAGGGTTAGGGTTAGGGTTAGGGATGAAAGCACATAGGAGAAAGAGATATTCTTGAATAACTTTTTTTGTGAAGGTCGGAGAGACTTGGAAAGTGGTTGCATCTGGACTAATTTGGGTCCTGCGGATCGATTGGTACCATCCCCGAGCTTGTACGACCTTAGGAAGAGGTCGACCGACGAAATTCCCCCAAATCTGAGGAGATATTCTTGAATAACTTTTTTTGTGAAGGTCGGAGAGACTTGCAAGTAGGCTCTACCCCCACTAAATGGGGTAGCGCGCATCGATCGGTACCATCCTTGAGCTTCTCCGACTTTCGGAAGGGTTAGGGTTAGGGTTAGGGATGAAAGCACATAGGAGAAAGAGATATTCTTGAATAACTTTTTTTGTGAAGGTCGGAGAGACTTGCAAGTAGGCTCTACCCCCACTAAATGGGGTAGCGCGCATCGATCGGTACCATCCTTGAGCTTCTCCGACTTTCGGAAGGGTTAGGGTTAGGGTTAGGGATGAAAGCACATAGGAGAAAGAGATATTCTTGAATAACTTTTTTTGTGAAGGTCGGAGAGACTTGGAAAGTGGTTGCATCTGGACTAATTTGGGTCCTGCGGATCGATTGGTACCATCCCCGAGCTTGTACGACCTTCGGAAGAGGTCGACCGACGAAATTCCCCCAAATCTGAGGAGATATTCTTGAATAACTTTTTTTGTAAAGGTCGGAGAGACTTGCAAGTAGGCTCTACCCCCACTAAATGGGGTAGCGCGCATCGATCGGTACCATCCTTGAGCTTCTCCGACTTTCGGAAGGGTTAGGGTTAGGGTTAGGGATGAAAGCACATAGGAGAAAGAGATATTCTTGAATAACGTTTTTTGTGAAGGTCGGAGAGACTTGCAAGTAGGCTCTACCCCCACTAAATGGGGTAGCGCGCATCGATCGGTACCATCCTTGAGCTTCTCCGACTTTCGGAAGGGTTAGGGTTAGGGTTAGGGATGAAAGCACATAGGAGAAAGAGATATTCTTGAATAACTTTTTTTGTGAAGGTCGGAGAGACTTGGAAAGTGGTTGCATCTGGACTAATTTGGGTCCTGCGGATCGATTGGTACCATCCCCGAGCTTGTACGACCTTCGGAAGAGGTCGACCGACGAAATTCCCCCAAATCTGAGGAGATATTCTTGAATAACTTTTTTTGTGAAGGTCGGAGAGACTTGCAAGTAGGCTCTACCCCCACTAAATGGGGTAGCGCGCATCGATCGGTACCATCCTTGAGCTTCTCCGACTTTCGGAAGGGTTAGGGTTAGGGTTAGGGATGAAAGCACATAGGAGAAAGAGATATTCTTGAATAACGTTTTTTGTGAAGGTCGGAGAGACTTGCAAGTAGGCTCTACCCCCACTAAATGGGGTAGCGCGCATCGATCGGTACCATCCTTGAGCTTCTCCGACTTTCGGAAGGGTTAGGGTTAGGGTTAGGGATGAAAGCACATAGGAGAAAGAGATATTCTTGAATAACTTTTTTTGTGAAGGTCGGAGAGACTTGCAAGTAGGCTCTACCCCCACTAAATGGGGTAGCGCGCATCGATCGGTACCATCCTTGAGCTTCTCCGACTTTCGGAAGGGTTAGGGTTAGGGTTAGGGATGAAAGCACATAGGAGAAAGAGATATTCTTGAATAACTTTTTTTGTGAAGGTCGGAGAGACTTGGAAAGTGGTTGCATCTGGACTAATTTGGGTCCTGCGGATCGATTGGTACCATCCCCGAGCTTGTACGACCTTCGGAAGAGGTCGACCGACGAAATTCCCCCAAATCTGAGGAGATATTCTTGAATAACTTTTTTTGTGAAGGTCGGAGAGACTTGCAAGTAGGCTCTACCCCCACTAAATGGGGTAGCGCGCATCGATCGGTACCATCCTTGAGCTTGTCCGACTTTCGGAAGGGTTAGGGTTAGGGTTAGGGATGAAAGCACATAGGAGAAAGAGATATTCTTGAATAACTTTTTTTGTGAAGGTCGGAGAGACTTGCAAGTAGGCTCTACCCCCACTAAATGGGGTAGCGCGCATCGATCGGTACCATCCTTGAGCTTCTCCGACTTTCGGAAGGGTTAGGGTTAGGGTTAGGGATGAAAGCACATAGGAGAAAGAGATATTCTTGAATAACTTTTTTTGTGAAGGTCGGAGAGACTTGCAAGTAGGCTCTACCCCCACTAAATGGGGTAGCGCGCATCGATCGGTACCATCCTTGAGCTTCTCCGACTTTCGGAAGGGTTAGGGTTAGGGTTAGGGATGAAAGCACATAGGAGAAAGAGATATTCTTGAATAACTTTTTTTGTGAAGGTCGGAGAGACTTGGAAAGTGGTTGCATCTGGACTAATTTGGGTCCTGCAGATCGATTGGTACCATCCCCGAGCTTGTACGACCTTCGGAAGAGGTCGACCGACGAAATTCCCCCAAATCTGAGGAGATATTCTTGAATAACTTTTTTTGTGAAGGTCGGAGAGACTTGCAAGTAGGCTCTACCCCCACTAAATGGGGTAGCGCGCATCGATCGGTACCATCCTTGAGCTTCTCCGACTTTCGGAAGGGTTAGGGTTAGGGTTAGGGATGAAAGCACATAGGAGAAAGAGATATTCTTGAATAACTTTTTTTGTGAAGGTCGGAGAGACTTGGAAAGTGGTTGCATCTGGACTAATTTGGGTCCTGCGGATCGATTGGTACCATCCCCGAGCTTGTACGACCTTCGGAAGAGGTCGACCGACGAAATTCCCCCAAATCTGAGGAGATATTCTTGAATAACTTTTTTTGTGAAGGTCGGAGAGACTTGCAAGTAGGCTCTACCCCCACTAAATGGGGTAGCGCGCATCGATCGGTACCATCCTTGAGCTTCTCCGACTTTCGGAAGGGTTAGGGTTAGGGTTAGGGATGAAAGCACATAGGAGAAAGAGATATTCTTGAATAACGTTTTTTGTGAAGGTCGGAGAGACTTGCAAGTAGGCTCTACCCCCACTAAATGGGGTAGCGCGCATCGATCGGTACCATCCTTGAGCTTCTCCGACTTTCGGAAGGGTTAGGGTTAGGGTTAGGGATGAAAGCACATAGGAGAAAGAGATATTCTTGAATAACTTTTTTTGTGAAGGTCGGAGAGACTTGCAAGTAGGCTCTACCCCCACTAAATGGGGTAGCGCGCATCGATCGGTACCATCCTTGAGCTTCTCCGACTTTCGGAAGGGTTAGGGTTAGGGTTAGGGATGAAAGCACATAGGAGAAAGAGATATTCTTGAATAACTTTTTTTGTGAAGGTCGGAGAGACTTGCAAGTAGGCTCTACCCCCACTAAATGGGGTTGCGCGCATCGATCGGTACCATCCTTGAGCTTCTCCGACTTTCGGAAGGGTTAGGGTTAGGGATGAAAGCACATAGGAGAAAGAGATATTCTTGAATAACTTTTTTTGTGAAGGTCGGAGAGACTTGGAAAGTGGTTGCATCTGGACTAATTTGGGTCCTGCCGATCGATTAGTACCATCCCCGAGCTTGTACGACCTTCGGAAGAGGTCGACCGACGAAATTCCCCCAAATCTGAGGAGATATTCTTGAATAACTTTTTTTGTGAAGGTCGGAGAGACTTGCAAGTAGGCTCTACCCCCACTAAATGGGGTAGCGCGCATCGATCGGTACCATCCTTGAGCTTCTCCGACTTTCGGAAGGGTTAGGGTTAGGGTTAGGGATGAAAGCACATAGGAGAAAGAGATATTCTTGAATAACTTTTTTTGTGAAGGTCGGAGAGACTTGCAAGTAGGCTCTACCCCCACTAAATGGGGTAGCGCGCATCGATCGGTACCATCCTTGAGCTTCTCCGACTTTCGGAAGGGTTAGGGTTAGGGTTAGGGATGAAAGCACATAGGAGAAAGAGATATTCTTGAATAACTTTTTTTGTGAAGGTCGAAGAGACTTGGAAAGTGGTTGCATCTGGACTAATTTGGGTCCTGCAGATCGATTGGTACCATCCCCGAGCTTGTACGACCTTCGGAAGAGGTCGACCGACGAAATTCCCCCAAATCTGAGGAGATATTCTTGAATAACTTTTTTTGTGAAGGTCGGAGAGACTTGCAAGTAGGCTCTACCCCCACTAAATGGGGTAGCGCGCATCGATCGGTACCATCCTTGAGCTTCTCCGACTTTCGGAAGGGTTAGGGTTAGGGTTAGGGATGAAAGCACATAGGAGAAAGAGATATTCTTGAATAACTTTTTTTGTGAAGGTCGGAGAGACTTGCAAGTAGGCTCTACCCCCACTAAATGGGGTAGCGCGCATCGATCGGTACCATCCTTGAGCTTCTCCGACTTTCGGAAGGGTTAGGGTTAGGGTTAGGGATGAAAGCACATAGGAGAAAGAGATATTCTTGAATAACTTTTTTTGTGAAGGTCGGAGAGACTTGGAAAGTGGTTGCATCTGGACTAATTTGGGTCCTGCGGATCGATTGGTACCATCCCCGAGCTTGTACGACCTTCGGAAGAGGTCGACCGACGAAATTCCCCCAAATCTGAGGAGATATTCTTGAATAACTTTTTTTGTGAAGGTCGGAGAGACTTGCAAGTAGGCTGTACCCCCACTAAATGGGGTAGCGCGCATCGATCGGTACCATCCTTGAGCTTCTCCGACTTTCGGAAGGGTTAGGGTTAGGGTTAGGGATGAAAGCACATAGGAGAAAGAGATATTCTTGAATAACGTTTTTTGTGAAGGTCGGAGAGACTTGCAAGTAGGCTCTACCCCCACTAAATGGGGTAGCGCGCATCGATCGGTACCATCCTTGAGCTTCTCCGACTTTCGGAAGGGTTAGGGTTAGGGTTAGGGATGAAAGCACATAGGAGAAAGAGATATTCTTGAATAACTTTTTTTGTGAAGGTCGGAGAGACTTGGAAAGTGGTTGCATCTGGACTAATTTGGGTCCTGCGGATCGATTGGTACCATCCCCGAGCTTGTACAACCTTCGGAAGAGGTCGACCGACGAAATTCCCCCAAATCTGAGGAGATATTCTTGAATAACTTTTTTTGTGAAGGTCGGAGAGACTTGCAAGTAGGCTCTACCCCCACTAAATGGGGTAACGCGCATCGATCAGTACCATCCTTGAGCTTCTCCGACTTTCGGAAGGGTTAGGGTTAGGGTTAGGGATGAAAGCACATAGGAGAAAGAGATATTATTGAATAACTTTTTTTGTGAAGGTCGGAGAGACTTGCAAGTAGGCTCTACCCCCACTAAATGGGGTAGCGCGCATCGATCGGTACCATCCTTGAGCTTCTCCGACTTTCGGAAGGGTTAGGGTTAGGGTTAGGGATGAAAGCACATAGGAGAAAGAGATATTCTTGAATAACTTTTTTTGTGAAGGTCGGAGAGACTTGCAAGTAGGCTCTACCCCCACTAAATGGGGTAGCGCGCATCGATCGGTACCATCCTTGAGCTTCTCCGACTTTCGGAAGGGTTAGGGTTAGGGTTAGGGATGAAAGCACATAGGAGAAAGAGATATTCTTGAATAACTTTTTTTGTGAAGGTCGGAGAGACTTGGAAAGTGGTTGCATCTGGACTAATTTGGGTCCTGCGGATCGATTGGTACCATCCCCGAGCTTGTACGACCTTCGGAAGAGGTCGACCGACGAAATTCCCCCAAATCTGAGGAGATATTCTTGAATAACTTTTTTTGTGAAGGTCGGAGAGACTTGCAAGTAGGCTCTACCCCCACTAAATGGGGTAGCGCGCATCGATCGGTACCAACCTTGAGCTTCTCCGACTTTCGGAAGGGTTAGGGTTAGGGTTAGGGATGAAAGCACATAGGAGAAAGAGATATTCTTGAATAACTTTTTTTGTGAAGGTCGGAGAGACTTGCAAGTAGGCTCTACCCCCACTAAATGGGGTTGCGCGCATCGATCGGTACCATCCTTGAGCTTCTCCGACTTTCGGAAGGGTTAGGGTTAGGGTTAGGGATGAAAGCACATAGGAGAAAGAGATATTCTTGAATAACTTTTTTTGTGAAGGTCGGAGAGACTTGGAAAGTGGTTGCATCTGGACTAATTTGGGTCCTGCGGATCGATTGGTACCATCCCCGAGCTTGTACGACCTTCGGAAGAGGTCGACCGACGAAATTCCCCCAAATCTGAGGAGATATTCTTGAATAACTTTTTTTGTGAAGGTCGGAGAGACTTGCAAGTAGGCTCTACCCCCACTAAATGGGGTAGCGTGCATCGATCGGTACCATCCTTGAGCTTCTCCGACTTTCGGAAGGGTTAGGGTTAGGGTTAGGGATGAAAGCACATAGGAGAAAGAGATATTCTTGAATAACTTTTTTTGTGAAGGTCGGAGAGACTTGCAAGTAGGCTCTACCCCCACTAAATGGGGTAGCGCGCATCGATCGGTACCATCCTTGAGCTTCTCCGACTTTCGGAAGGGTTAGGGTTAGGGTTAGGGATGAAAGCACATAGGAGAAAGAGATATTCTTGAATAACTTTTTTTGTGAAGGTCGGAGAGACTTGGAAAGTGGTTGCATCTGGACTAATTTGGGTCCTGCGGATCGATTGGTACCATCCCCGAGCTTGTACGACCTTCGGAAGAGGTCGACCGACGAAATTCCCCCAAATCTGAGGAGATATTCTTGAATAACTTTTTTTGTGAAGGTCGGAGAGACTTGCAAGTAGGCTCTACCCCCACTAAATGGGGTAGCGCGCATCGATCGGTACCATCCTTGAGCTTCTCCGACTTTCGGAAGGGTTAGGGTTAGGGTTAGGGATGAAAGCACATAGGAGAAAGAGATATTCTTGAATAACTTTTTTTGTGAAGGTCGGAGAGACTTGCAAGTAGGCTCTACCCCCACTAAATGGGGTAGCGCGCATCGATCGGTACCATCCTTGAGCTTCTCCGACTTTCGGAAGGGTTAGGGTTAGGGTTAGGGATGAAAGCACATAGGAGAAAGAGATATTCTTGAATAACTTTTTTTGTGAAGGTCGGAGAGACTTGCAAGTAGGCTCTACCCCCACTAAATGGGGTTGCGCGCATCGATCGGTACCATCCTTGAGCTTCTCCGACTTTTGGAAGGGTTAGGGTTAGGGTTAGGGATGAAAGCACATAGGAGAAAGAGATATTCTTGAATAACTTTTTTTGTGAAGGTCGGAGAGACTTGGAAAGTGGTTGCATCTGGACTAATTTGGGTCCTGCGGATCGATTGGTACCATCCCCGAGCTTGTACGACCTTCGGAAGAGGTCGACCGACGAAATTCCCCCAAATCTGAGGAGATATTCTTGAATAACTTTTTTTGTGAAGGTCGGAGAGACTTGCAAGTAGGCTCTACCCCCACTAAATGGGGTAGCGTGCATCGATCGGTACCATCCTTGAGCTTCTCCGACTTTCGGAAGGGTTAGGGTTAGGGTTAGGGATGAAAGCACATAGGAGAAAGAGATATTCTTGAATAACTTTTTTTGTGAAGGTCGGAGAGACTTGCAAGTAGGCTCTACCCCCACTAAATGGGGTAGCGCGCATCGATCGGTACCATCCTTGAGCTTCTCCGACTTTCGGAAGGGTTAGGGTTAGGGTTAGGGATGAAAGCACATAGGAGAAAGAGATATTCTTGAATAACTTTTTTTGTGAAGGTCGGAGAGACTTGGAAAGTGGTTGCATCTGGACTAATTTGGGTCCTGCGGATCGATTGGTACCATCCCCGAGCTTGTACGACCTTCGGAAGAGGTCGACCGACGAAATTCCCCCAAATCTGAGGAGATATTCTTGAATAACTTTTTTTGTGAAGGTCGGAGAGACTTGCAAGTAGGCTCTACCCCCACTAAATGGGGTAGCGCGCATCGATCGGTACCATCCTTGAGCTTCTCCGACTTTCGGAAGGGTTAGGGTTAGGGATGAAAGCACATAGGAGAAAGAGATATTCTTGAATAACTTTTTTTGTGAAGGTCGGAGAGACTTGCAAGTAGGCTCTACCCCCACTAAATGGGGTAGCGCGCATCGATCGGTACCATCTTTGAGCTTCTCCGACTTTCGGAAGGGTTAGGGTTAGGGTTAGGGATGAAAGCACATAGGAGAAAGAGATATTCTTGAATAACTTTTTTTGTGAAGGTCGGAGAGACTTGCAAGTAGGCTCTACCCCCACTAAATGGGGTAGCGCGCATCGATCGGTACCATCCTTGAGCTTCTCCGACTTTCGGAAGGGTTAGGGTTAGGGATGAAAGCACATAGGAGAAAGAGATATTCTTGAATAACTTTTTTGTGAAGGTCGGAGAGACTTGGAAAGTGGTTGCATCTGGACTAATTTGGGTCCTGCGGATCGATTGGTACCATCCCCGAGCTTGTACGACCTTCGAAAGAGGTCGACCGACGAAATTCCCCCAAATCTGAGGAGATATTCTTGAATAACTTTTTTTGTGAAGGTCGGAGAGACTTGCAAGTAGGCTCTACCCCCACTAAATGGGGTAGCGCGCATCGATCGGTACCATCCTTGAGCTTCTCCGACTTTCGGAAGGGTTAGGGTTAGGGTTAGGGATGAAAGCACATAGGAGAAAGAGATATTCTTGAATAACGTTTTTTGTGAAGGTCGGAGAGACTTGCAAGTAGGCTCTACCCCCACTAAATGGGGTAGCGCGCATCGATCGGTACCATCCTTGAGCTTCTCCGACTTTCGGAAGGGTTAGGGTTAGGGTTAGGGATGAAAGCACATAGGAGAAAGAGATATTCTTGAATAACTTTTTTTGTGAAGGTCGGAGAGACTTGCAAGTAGGCTCTACCCCCACTAAATGGGGTAGCGCGCATCGATCGGTACCATCCTTGAGCTTCTCCGACTTTCGGAAGGGTTAGGGTTAGGGTTAGGGATGAAAGCACATAGGAGAAAGAGATATTCTTGAATAACTTTTTTTGTGAAGGTCGGAGAGACTTGGAAAGTGGTTGCATCTGGACTAATTTGGGTCCTGCGGATCGATTGGTACCATCCCCGAGCTTGTACGACCTTCGGAAGAGGTCGACCGACGAAATTCCCCCAAATCTGAGGAGATATTCTTGAATAACTTTTTTTGTGAAGGTCGGAGAGACTTGCAAGTAGGCTCTACCCCCACTAAATGGGGTAGCACGCATCGATCGGTACCATCCTTGAGCTTCTCCGACTTTCGGAAGGGTTAGGGTTAGGGTTAGGGATGAAAGCACATAGGAGAAAGAGATATTCTTGAATAACGTTTTTTGTGAAGGTCGGAGAGACTTGCAAGTAGGCTCTACCCCCACTAAATGGGGTAGCGCGCATCGATCAGTACCATCCTTGAGCTTCTCCGACTTTCGGAAGGGTTAGGGTTAGGGTTAGGGATGAAAGCACATAGGAGAAAGAGATATTCTTGAATAACTTTTTTTGTGAAGGTCGGAGAGACTTGCAAGTAGGCTCTACCCCCACTAAATGGGGTAGCGCGCATCGATCGGTACCATCCTTGAGCTTCTCCGACTTTCGGAAGGGTTAGGGTTAGGGTTAGGGATGAAAGCACATAGGAGAAAGAGATATTCTTGAATAACTTTTTTTGTGAAGGTCGGAGAGACTTGCAAGTAGGCTCTACCCCCACTAAATGGGGTTGCGCGCATCGATCGGTACCATCCTTGAGCTTCTCCGACTTTCGGAAGGGTTAGGGTTAGGGTTAGGGATGAAAGCACATAGGAGAAAGAGATATTCTTGAATAACTTTTTTTGTGAAGGTCGGAGAGACTTGGAAAGTGGTTGCATCTGGACTAATTTGGGTCCTGCGGATCGATTGGTACCATCCCCGAGCTTGTACGACCTTCGGAAGAGGTCGACCGACGAAATTCCCCCAAATCTGAGGAGATATTCTTGAATAACTTTTTTTGTGAAGGTCGGAGAGACTTGCAAGTAGGCTCTACCCCCACTAAATGGGGTAGCGCGCATCGATCGGTACCATCCTTGAGCTTCTCCGACTTTCGGAAGGGTTAGGGTTAGGGTTAGGGATGAAAGCACATAGGAGAAAGAGATATTCTTGAATAACTTTTTTTGTGAAGGTCGGAGAGACTTGCAAGTAGGCTCTACCCCCACTAAATGGGGTAGCGCGCATCGATCGGTACCATCCTTGAGCTTCTCCGACTTTCGGAAGGGTTAGGGTTAGGGTTAGGGATGAAAGCACATAGGAGAAAGAGATATTCTTGAATAACGTTTTTTGTGAAGGTCGGAGAGACTTGCAAGTAGGCTCTACCCCCACTAAATGGGGTAGCGCGCATCGATCGGTACCATCCTTGAGCTTCTCCGACTTTCGGAAGGGTTAGGGTTAGGGTTAGGGATGAAAGCACATAGGAGAAAGAGATATTCTTGAATAACTTTTTTTGTGAAGGTCGGAGAGACTTGGAAAGTGGTTGCATCTGGACTAATTTGGGTCCTGCGGATCGATTGGTACCATCCCCGAGCTTGTACGACCTTCGGAAGAGGTCGACCGACGAAATTCCCCCAAATCTGAGGAGATATTCTTGAATAACTTTTTTTGTGAAGGTCGGAGAGACTTGCAAGTAGGCTCTACCCCCACTAAATGGGGTAGCGCGCATCGATCGGTACCATCCTTGAGCTTCTCCGACTTTCGGAAGGGTTAGGGTTAGGGTTAGGGATGAAAGCACATAGGAGAAAGAGATATTCTTGAATAACTTTTTTTGTGAAGGTCGGAGAGACTTGCAAGTAGGCTCTACCCCCACTAAATGGGGTAGCGCGCATCGATCGGTACCATCTTTGAGCTTCTCCGACTTTCGGAAGGGTTAAGGTTAGGGTTAGGGATGAAAGCACATAGGAGAAAGAGATATTCTTGAATAACTTTTTTTGTGAAGGTCGGAGAGACTTGAAAGTAGGCTCTACCCCCACTAAATGGGGTAGCGCGCATCGATCGGTACCATTCTTGAGCTTCTCCGACTTTCGGAAGGGTTAGGGTTAGGGTTAGGGATGAAAGCACATAGGAGAAAGAGATATTCTTGAATAACTTTTTTTGTGAAGGTCGGAGAGACTTGAAAAGTGGTTGCATCTGGACTAATTTGGGTCCTGCAGATCGATTGGTACCATCCCCGAGCTTGTACGACCTTCGGAAGAGGTCGACCGACGAAATTCCCCCAAATCTGAGGAGATATTCTTGAATAACTTTTTTTGTGAAGGTCGGAGAGACTTGCAAGTAGGCTCTACCCCCACTAAATGGGGTAGCGCGCATCGATCGGTACCATCCTTGAGCTTCTCCGACTTTCGGAAGGGTTAGGGTTAGGGTTAGGGATGAAAGCACATAGGAGAAAGAGATATTCTTGAATAACTTTTTTTGTGAAGGTCGGAGAGACTTGGAAAGTGGTTGCATCTGGACTAATTTGGGTCCTGCAGATCGATTGGTACCATCCCCGAGCTTGTACGACCTTCGGAAGAGGTCGACCGACGAAATTCCCCCAAATCTGAGGAGATATTCTTGAATAACTTTTTTTGTGAAGGTCGGAGAGACTTGCAAGTAGGCTCTACCCCCACTAAATGGGGTAGCGCGCATCGATCGGTACCATCCTTGAGCTTCTCCGACTTTCGGAAGGGTTAGGGTTAGGGTTAGGGATGAAAGCACATAGGAGAAAGAGATATTCTTGAATAACTTTTTTTGTGAAGGTCGGAGAGACTTGCAAGTAGGCTCTACCCCCACTAAATGGGGTAGCGCGCATCGATCGGTACCATCCTTGAGCTTCTCCGACTTTCGGAAGGGTTAGGGTTAGGGTTAGGGATGAAAGCACATAGGAGAAAGAGATATTCTTGAATAACTTTTTTTGTGAAGGTCGGAGAGACTTGCAAGTAGGCTCTACCCCCACTAAATGGGGTAGCGCGCATCGATCGGTACCATCCTTGAGCTTCTCCGACTTTCGGAAGGGTTAGGGTTAGGGATGAAAGCACATAGGAGAAAGAGATATTCTTGAATAACTTTTTTTGTGAAGGTCGGAGAGACTTGGAAAGTGGTTGCATCTTTACTAATTTGGGTCCTGCGGATCGATTGGTACCATCCCCGAGCTTGTACGACCTTCGGAAGAGGTCGACCGACGAAATTCCCCCAAATCTGAGGAGATATTCTTGAATAACTTTTTTTGTGAAGGTCGGAGAGACTTGCAAGTAGGCTCTACCCCCACTAAATGGGGTAGCGCGCATCGATCGGTACCATCCTTGAGCTTCTCCGACTTTCGGAAGGGTTAGGGTTAGGGTTAGGGATGAAAGCACATAGGAGAAAGAGATATTCTTGAATAACTTTTTTTGTGAAGGTCGGAGAGACTTGCAAGTAGGCTCTACCCCCACTAAATGGGGTTGCGCGCATCGATCGGTACCATCCTTGAGCTTCTCCGACTTTCGGAAGGGTTAGGGTTAGGGTTAGGGATGAAAGCACATAGGAGAAAGAGATATTCTTGAATAACTTTTTTTGTGAAGGTCGGAGAGACTTGGAAAGTGGTTGCATCTGGACTAATTTGGGTCCTGCAGATCGATTGGTACCATCCCCGAGCTTGTACGACCTTCGGAAGAGGTCGACCGACGAAATTCCCCCAAATCTGAGGAGATATTCTTGAATAACTTTTTTTGTGAAGGTCGGAGAGACTTGCAAGTAGGCTCTACCCCCACTAAATGGGGTAACGCGCATCGATCGGTACCATCCTTGAGCTTCTCCGACTTTCGGAAGGGTTAGGGTTAGGGTTAGGGATGAAAGCACATAGGAGAAAGAGATATTCTTGAATAACTTTTTTTGTGAAGGTCGGAGAGACTTGCAAGTAGGCTCTACCCCCACTAAATGGGGTAGCGCGCATCGATCGGTACCATTCTTGAGCTTCTCCGACTTTCGGAAGGGTTAGGGTTAGGGTTAGGGATGAAAGCACATAGGAGAAAGAGATATTCTTGAATAACTTTTTTTGTGAAGGTCGGAGAGACTTGAAAAGTGGTTGCATCTGGACTAATTTGGGTCCTGCAGATCGATTGGTACCATCCCCGAGCTTGTACGACCTTCGGAAGAGGTCGACCGACGAAATTCCCCCAAATCTGAGGAGATATTCTTGAATAACTTTTTTTGTGAAGGTCGGAGAGACTTGCAAGTAGGCTCTACCCCCACTAAATGGGGTAGCGCGCATCGATCGGTACCATCCTTGAGCTTCTCCGACTTTCGGAAGGGTTAGGGTTAGGGTTAGGGATGAAAGCACATAGGAGAAAGAGATATTCTTGAATAACTTTTTTTGTGAAGGTCGGAGAGACTTGGAAAGTGGTTGCATCTGGACTAATTTGGGTCCTGCAGATCGATTGGTACCATCCCCGAGCTTGTACGACCTTCGGAAGAGGTCGACCGACGAAATTCCCCCAAATCTGAGGAGATATTCTTGAATAACTTTTTTTGTGAAGGTCGGAGAGACTTGCAAGTAGGCTCTACCCCCACTAAATGGGGTAGCGCGCATCGATCGGTACCATCCTTGAGCTTCTCCGACTTTCGGAAGGGTTAGGGTTAGGGTTAGGGATGAAAGCACATAGGAGAAAGAGATATTCTTGAATAACTTTTTTTGTGAAGGTCGGAGAGACTTGCAAGTAGGCTCTACCCCCACTAAATGGGGTAGCGCGCATCGATCGGTACCATCCTTGAGCTTCTCCGACTTTCGGAAGGGTTAGGGTTAGGGTTAGGGATGAAAGCACATAGGAGAAAGAGATATTCTTGAATAACTTTTTTTGTGAAGGTCGGAGAGACTTGGAAAGTGGTTGCATCTGGACTAATTTGGGTCCTGCAGATCGATTGGTACCATCCCCGAGCTTGTACGACCTTCGGAAGAGGTCGACCGACGAAATTCCCCCAAATCTGAGGAGATATTCTTGAATAACTTTTTTTGTGAAGGTCGGAGAGACTTGCAAGTAGGCTCTACCCCCACTAAATGGGGTAGCGCGCATCGATCGGTACCATCCTTGAGCTTCTCCGACTTTCGGAAGGGTTAGGGTTAGGGTTAGGGATGAAAGCACATAGGAGAAAGAGATATTCTTGAATAACTTTTTTTGTGAAGGTCGGAGAGACTTGCAAGTAGGCTCTACCCCCACTAAATGGGGTAGCGCGCATCGATCGGTACCATCCTTGAGCTTCTCCGACTTTCGGAAGGGTTAGGGTTAGGGTTAGGGATGAAAGCACATAGGAGAAAGAGATATTCTTGAATAACTTTTTTTGTGAAGGTCGGAGAGACTTGGAAAGTGGTTGCATCTGGACTAATTTGGGTCCTGCGGATCGATTGGTACCATCCCCGAGCTTGTACGACCTTCGGAAGAGGTCGACCGACGAAATTCCCCCAAATCTGAGGAGATATTCTTGAATAACTTTTTTTGTGAAGGTCGGAGAGACTTGCAAGTAGGCTCTACCCCCACTAAATGGGGTAGCGCGCATCGATCGGTACCATCCTTGAGCTTCTCCGACTTTCGGAAGGGTTAGGGTTAGGGTTAGGGATGAAAGCACATAGGAGAAAGAGATATTCTTGAATAACTTTTTTTTGTGAAGGTCGGAGAGACTTGCAAGTAGGCTCTACCCCCACTAAATGGGGTAGCGCGCATCGATCGGTACCATCCTTGAGCTTCTCCGACTTTCGGAAGGGTTAGGGTTAGGGTTAGGGATGAAAGCACATAGGAGAAAGAGATATTCTTGAATAACTTTTTTTGTGAAGGTCGGAGAGACTTGGAAAGTGGTTGCATCTGGACTAATTTGGGTCCTGCAGATCGATTGGTATCATCCCCGAGCTTGTACGACCTTCGGAAGAGGTCGACCGACGAAATTCCCCCAAATCTGAGGAGATATTCTTGAATAACTTTTTTTGTGAAGGTCGGAGAGACTTGCAAGTAGGCTCTACCCCCACTAAATGGGGTTGCGCGCATCGATCGGTACCATCCTTGAGCTTCTCCGACTTTCGGAAGGGTTAGGGTTAGGGTTAGGGATGAAAGCACATAGGAGAAAGAGATATTCTTGAATAACTTTTTTGTGAAGGTCGGAGAGACTTGCAAGTAGGCTCTACCCCCACTAAATGGGGTAGCGCGCATCGATCGGTACCATCCTTGAGCTTCTCCGACTTTCGGAAGGGTTAGGGTTAGGGTTAGGGATGAAAGCACATAGGAGAAAGAGATATTCTTGAATAACTTTTTTTGTGAAGGTCGGAGAGACTTGCAAGTAGGCTCTACCCCCACTAAATGGGGTAGCGCGCATCGATCGGTACCATCCTTGAGCTTCTCCGACTTTCGGAAGGGTTAGGGTTAGGGTTAGGGATGAAAGCACATAGGAGAAAGAGATATTCTTGAATAACTTTTTTTGTGAAGGTCGGAGAGACTTGCAAGTAGGCTCTACCCCCACTAAATGGGGTAGCGCGCATCGATCGGTACCATCCTTGAGCTTCTCCGACTTTCGGAAGGGTTAGGGTTAGGGTTAGGGATGAAAGCACATAGGAGAAAGAGATATTCTTGAATAACTTTTTTTGTGAAGGTCGGAGAGACTTGGAAAGTGGTTGCATCTGGACTAATTTGGGTCCTGCGGATCGATTGGTACCATCCCCGAGCTTGTACGACCTTCGGAAGAGGTCGACCGACGAAATTCCCCCAAATCTGAGGAGATATTCTTGAATAACTTTTTTTGTGAAGGTCGGAGAGACTTGCAAGTAGGCTTTACCCCCACTAAATGGGGTAGCGCGCATCGATCGGTACCATCCTTGAGCTTCTCCGACTTTCGGAAGGGTTAGGGTTAGGGTTAGGGATGAAAGCACATAGGAGAAAGAGATATTCTTGAATAACTTTTTTTGTGAAGGTCGGAGAGACTTGCAAGTAGGCTCTACCCCCACTAAATGGGGTAGCGCGCATCGATCGGTACCATCCTTGAGCTTCTCCGACTTTCGGAAGGGTTAGGGTTAGGGTTAGGGATGAAAGCACATAGGAGAAAGAGATATTCTTGAATAACTTTTTTTGTGAAGGTCGGAGAGACTTGCAAGTAGGCTCTACCCCCACTAAATGGGGTAGCGCGCATCGATCGGTACCATCCTTGAGCTTCTCCGACTTTCGGAAGGGTTAGGGTTAGGGTTAGGGATGAAAGCACATAGGAGAAAGAGATATTCTTGAATAACTTTTTTTGTGAAGGTCGGAGAGACTTGCAAGTAGGCTCTACCCCCACTAAATGGGGTAGCGCGCATCGATCGGTACCATCCTTGAGCTTCTCCGACTTTCGGAAGGGTTAGGGTTAGGGTTAGGGATGAAAGCACATAGGAGAAAGAGATATTCTTGAATAACTTTTTTTGTGAAGGTCGGAGAGACTTGCAAGTAGGCTCTACCCCCACTAAATGGGGTAGCGCGCATCGATCGGTACCATCCTTGAGCTTCTCCGACTTTCGGAAGGGTTAGGGTTAGGGTTAGGGATGAAAGCACATAGGAGAAAGAGATATTCTTGAATAACTTTTTTTGTGAAGGTCGGAGAGACTTGCAAGTAGGCTCTACCCCCACTAAATGGGGTAGCGCGCATCGATCGGTACCATCCTTGAGCTTCTCCGACTTTCGGAAGGGTTAGGGTTAGGGTTAGGGATGAAAGCACATAGGAGAAAGAGATATTCTTGAATAACTTTTTTTGTGAAGGTCGGAGAGACTTGCAAGTAGGCTCTACCCCCACTAAATGGGGTAGCGCGCATCGATCGGTACCATCCTTGAGCTTCTCCGACTTTCGGAAGGGTTAGGGTTAGGGTTAGGGATGAAAGCACATAGGAGAAAGAGATATTCTTGAATAACTTTTTTTGTGAAGGTCGGAGAGACTTGGAAAGTGGTTGCATCTGGACTAATTTGGGTCCTGCAGATCGATTGGTACCATCCCCGAGCTTGTACGACCTTCGGAAGAGGTCGACCGACGAAATTCCCCCAAATCTGAGGAGATATTCTTGAATAACTTTTTTTGTGAAGGTCGGAGAGACTTGCAAGTAGGCTCTACCCCCACTAAATGGGGTAGCGCGCATCGATCGGTACCATCCTTGAGCTTCTCCGACTTTCGGAAGGGTTAGGGTTAGGGTTAGGGATGAAAGCACATAGGAGAAAGAGATATTCTTGAATAACTTTTTTTGTGAAGGTCGGAGAGACTTGCAAGTAGGCTCTACCCCCACTAAATGGGGTAGCGCGCATCGATCGGTATTATCCTTGAGCTTCTCCGACTTTCGGAAGGGTTAGGGTTAGGGTTAGGGATGAAAGCACATAGGAGAAAGAGATATTCTTGAATAACTTTTTTTGTGAAGGTCGGAGAGACTTGGAAAGTGGTTGCATCTGGACTAATTTGGGTCCTGCGGATCGATTGGTACCATCCCCGAGCTTGTACGACCTTCGGAAGAGGTCGACCGACGAAATTCCCCCAAATCTGAGGAGATATTCTTGAATAACTTTTTTTGTGAAGGTCGGAGAGACTTGCAAGTAGGCTCTACCCCCACTAAATGGGGTAGCGCGCATCGATCGGTACCATCCTTGAGCTTCTCCGACTTTCGGAAGGGTTAGGGTTAGGGATGAAAGCACATAGGAGAAAGAGATATTCTTGAATAACTTTTTTTGTGAAGGTCGGAGAGACTTGCAAGTAGGCTCTACCCCCACTAAATGGGGTAGCGCGCATCGATCGGTACCATCCTTGAGCTTCTCCGACTTTCGGAAGGGTTAGGGTTAGGGTTAGGGATGAAAGCACATAGGAGAAAGAGATATTCTTGAATAACTTTTTTTGTGAAGGTCGGAGAGACTTGGAAAGTGGTTGCATCTGGACTAATTTGGGTCCTGCAGATCGATTGGTATCATCCCCGAGCTTGTACGACCTTCGGAAGAGGTCGACCGACGAAATTCCCCCAAATCTGAGGAGATATTCTTGAATAACTTTTTTTGTAAAGGTCGGAGAGACTTGCAAGTAGGCTCTACCCCCACTAAATGGGGTTGCGCGCATCGATCGGTACCATCCTTGAGCTTCTCCGACTTTCGGAAGGGTTAGGGTTAGGGTTAGGGATGAAAGCACATAGGAGAAAGAGATATTCTTGAATAACTTTTTTTGTGAAGGTCGGAGAGACTTGCAAGTAGGCTCTACCCCCACTAAATGGGGTAGCGCGCATCGATCGGTACCATCCTTGAGCTTCTCCGACTTTCGGAAGGGTTAGGGTTAGGGTTAGGGATGAAAGCACATAGGAGAAAGAGATATTCTTGAATAACTTTTTTTGTGAAGGTCGGAGAGACTTGCAAGTAGGCTCTACCCCCACTAAATGGGGTAGCGCGCATCGATCGGTACCATCCTTGAGCTTCTCCGACTTTCGGAAGGGTTAGGGTTAGGGTTAGGGATGAAAGCACATAGGAGAAAGAGATATTCTTGAATAACTTTTTTTGTGAAGGTCGGAGAGACTTGGAAAGTGGTTGCATCTGGACTAATTTGGGTCCTGCAGATCGATTGGTATCATCCCCGAGCTTGTACGACCTTCGGAAGAGGTCGACCGACGAAATTCCCCCAAATCTGAGGAGATATTCTTGAATAACTTTTTTTGTGAAGGTCGGAGAGACTTGCAAGTAGGCTCTACCCCCACTAAATGGGGTTGCGCGCATCGATCGGTACCATCCTTGAGCTTCTCCGACTTTCGGAAGGGTTAGGGTTAGGGTTAGGGATGAAAGCACATAGGAGAAAGAGATATTCTTGAATAACTTTTTTGTGAAGGTCGGAGAGACTTGCAAGTAGGCTCTACCCCCACTAAATGGGGTAGCGCGCATCGATCGGTACCATCCTTGAGCTTCTCCGACTTTCGGAAGGGTTAGGGTTAGGGTTAGGGATGAAAGCACATAGGAGAAAGAGATATTCTTGAATAACTTTTTTTGTGAAGGTCGGAGAGACTTGCAAGTAGGCTCTACCCCCACTAAATGGGGTAGCGCGCATCGATCGGTACCATCCTTGAGCTTCTCCGACTTTCGGAAGGGTTAGGGTTAGGGTTAGGGATGAAAGCACATAGGAGAAAGAGATATTCTTGAATAACTTTTTTTGTGAAGGTCGGAGAGACTTGCAAGTAGGCTCTACCCCCACTAAATGGGGTAGCGCGCATCGATCGGTACCATCCTTGAGCTTCTCCGACTTTCGGAAGGGTTAGGGTTAGGGTTAGGGATGAAAGCACATAGGAGAAAGAGATATTCTTGAATAACTTTTTTTGTGAAGGTCGGAGAGACTTGGAAAGTGGTTGCATCTGGACTAATTTGGGTCCTGCGGATCGATTGGTACCATCCCCGAGCTTGTACGACCTTCGGAAGAGGTCGACCGACGAAATTCCCCCAAATCTGAGGAGATATTCTTGAATAACTTTTTTTGTGAAGGTCGGAGAGACTTGCAAGTAGGCTCTACCCCCACTAAATGGGGTAGCGCGCATCGATCGGTACCATCCTTGAGCTTCTCCGACTTTCGGAAGGGTTAGGGTTAGGGTTAGGGATGAAAGCACATAGGAGAAAGAGATATTCTTGAATAACTTTTTTTGTGAAGGTCGGAGAGACTTGCAAGTAGGCTCTACCCCCACTAAATGGGGTAGCGCGCATCGATCGGTACCATCCTTGAGCTTCTCCGACTTTCGGAAGGGTTAGGGTTAGGGTTAGGGATGAAAGCACATAGGAGAAAGAGATATTCTTGAATAACTTTTTTTGTGAAGGTCGGAGAGACTTGCAAGTAGGCTCTACCCCCACTAAATGGGGTAGCGCGCATCGATCGGTACCATCCTTGAGCTTCTCCGACTTTCGGAAGGGTTAGGGTTAGGGTTAGGGATGAAAGCACATAGGAGAAAGAGATATTCTTGAATAACTTTTTTTGTGAAGGTCGGAGAGACTTGCAAGTAGGCTCTACCCCCACTAAATGGGGTAGCGCGCATCGATCGGTACCATCCTTGAGCTTCTCCGACTTTCGGAAGGGTTAGGGTTAGGGTTAGGGATGAAAGCACATAGGAGAAAGAGATATTCTTGAATAACTTTTTTTGTGAAGGTCGGAGAGACTTGCAAGTAGGCTCTACCCCCACTAAATGGGGTAGCGCGCATCGATCGGTACCATCCTTGAGCTTCTCCGACTTTCGGAAGGGTTAGGGTTAGGGTTAGGGATGAAAGCACATAGGAGAAAGAGATATTCTTGAATAACTTTTTTTGTGAAGGTCGGAGAGACTTGCAAGTAGGCTCTACCCCCACTAAATGGGGTAGCGCGCATCGATCGGTACCATCCTTGAGCTTCTCCGACTTTCGGAAGGGTTAGGGTTAGGGTTAGGGATGAAAGCACATAGGAGAAAGAGATATTCTTGAATAACTTTTTTTGTGAAGGTCGGAGAGACTTGCAAGTAGGCTCTACCCCCACTAAATGGGGTAGCGCGCATCGATCGGTACCATCCTTGAGCTTCTCCGACTTTCGGAAGGGTTAGGGTTAGGGTTAGGGATGAAAGCACATAGGAGAAAGAGATATTCTTGAATAACTTTTTTTGTGAAGGTCGGAGAGACTTGGAAAGTGGTTGCATCTGGACTAATTTGGGTCCTGCAGATCGATTGGTACCATCCCCGAGCTTGTACGACCTTCGGAAGAGGTCGACCGACGAAATTCCCCCAAATCTGAGGAGATATTCTTGAATAACTTTTTTTGTGAAGGTCGGAGAGACTTGCAAGTAGGCTCTACCCCCACTAAATGGGGTAGCGCGCATCGATCGGTACCATCCTTGAGCTTCTCCGACTTTCGGAAGGGTTAGGGTTAGGGTTAGGGATGAAAGCACATAGGAGAAAGAGATATTCTTGAATAACTTTTTTTGTGAAGGTCGGAGAGACTTGCAAGTAGGCTCTACCCCCACTAAATGGGGTAGCGCGCATCGATCGGTATTATCCTTGAGCTTCTCCGACTTTCGGAAGGGTTAGGGTTAGGGTTAGGGATGAAAGCACATAGGAGAAAGAGATATTCTTGAATAACTTTTTTTGTGAAGGTCGGAGAGACTTGGAAAGTGGTTGCATCTGGACTAATTTGGGTCCTGCGGATCGATTGGTACCATCCCCGAGCTTGTACGACCTTCGGAAGAGGTCGACCGACGAAATTCCCCCAAATCTGAGGAGATATTCTTGAATAACTTTTTTTGTGAAGGTCGGAGAGACTTGCAAGTAGGCTCTACCCCCACTAAATGGGGTAGCGCGCATCGATCGGTACCATCCTTGAGCTTCTCCGACTTTCGGAAGGGTTAGGGTTAGGGTTAGGGATGAAAGCACATAGGAGAAAGAGATATTCTTGAATAACTTTTTTTGTGAAGGTCGGAGAGACTTGCAAGTAGGCTCTACCCCCACTAAATGGGGTAGCGCGCATCGATCGGTACCATCCTTGAGCTTCTCCGACTTTCGGAAGGGTTAGGGTTAGGGTTAGGGATGAAAGCACATAGGAGAAAGAGATATTCTTGAATAACTTTTTTTGTGAAGGTCGGAGAGACTTGGAAAGTGGTTGCATCTGGACTAATTTGGGTCCTGCAGATCGATTGGTATCATCCCCGAGCTTGTACGACCTTCGGAAGAGGTCGACCGACGAAATTCCCCCAAATCTGAGGAGATATTCTTGAATAACTTTTTTTGTAAAGGTCGGAGAGACTTGCAAGTAGGCTCTACCCCCACTAAATGGGGTTGCGCGCATCGATCGGTACCATCCTTGAGCTTCTCCGACTTTCGGAAGGGTTAGGGTTAGGGTTAGGGATGAAAGCACATAGGAGAAAGAGATATTCTTGAATAACTTTTTTTGTGAAGGTCGGAGAGACTTGCAAGTAGGCTCTACCCCCACTAAATGGGGTAGCGCGCATCGATCGGTACCATCCTTGAGCTTCTCCGACTTTCGGAAGGGTTAGGGTTAGGGTTAGGGATGAAAGCACATAGGAGAAAGAGATATTCTTGAATAACTTTTTTTGTGAAGGTCGGAGAGACTTGCAAGTAGGCTCTACCCCCACTAAATGGGGTAGCGCGCATCGATCGGTACCATCCTTGAGCTTCTCCGACTTTCGGAAGGGTTAGGGTTAGGGTTAGGGATGAAAGCACATAGGAGAAAGAGATATTCTTGAATAACTTTTTTTGTGAAGGTCGGAGAGACTTGCAAGTAGGCTCTACCCCCACTAAATGGGGTAGCGCGCATCGATCGGTACCATCCTTGAGCTTCTCCGACTTTCGGAAGGGTTAGGGTTAGGGTTAGGGATGAAAGCACATAGGAGAAAGAGATATTCTTGAATAACTTTTTTTGTGAAGGTCGGAGAGACTTGGAAAGTGGTTGCATCTGGACTAATTTGGGTCCTGCGGATCGATTGGTATCATCCCCGAGCTTGTACGACCTTCGGAAGAGGTCGACCGACGAAATTCCCCCAAATCTGAGGAGATATTCTTGAATAACTTTTTTTGTAAAGGTCGGAGAGACTTGCAAGTAGGCTCTACCCCCACTAAATGGGGTTGCGCGCATCGATCAGTACCATCCTTGAGCTTCTCCGACTTTCGGAAGGGTTAGGGTTAGGGTTAGGGATGAAAGCACATAGGAGAAAGAGATATTCTTGAATAACTTTTTTTTTGAAGGTCGGAGAGACTTGCAAGTAGGCTCTACCCCCACTAAATGGGGTAGCGCGCATCGATCGGTACCATCCTTGAGCTTCTCCGACTTTCGGAAGGGTTAGGGTTAGGGTTAGGGATGAAAGCACATAGGAGAAAGAGATATTCTTGAATAACTTTTTTTGTGAAGGTCGGAGAGACTTGCAAGTAGGCTCTACCCCCACTAAATGGGGTAGCGCGCATCGATCGGTACCATCCTTGAGCTTCTCCGACTTTCGGAAGGGTTAGGGTTAGGGTTAGGGATGAAAGCACATAGGAGAAAGAGATATTCTTGAATAACTTTTTTTGTGAAGGTCGGAGAGACTTGCAAGTAGGCTCTACCCCCACTAAATGGGGTAGCGCGCATCGATCGGTACCATCCTTGAGCTTCTCCGACTTTCGGAAGGGTTAGGGTTAGGGTTAGGGATGAAAGCACATAGGAGAAAGAGATATTCTTGAATAACTTTTTTTGTGAAGGTCGGAGAGACTTGGAAAGTGGTTGCATCTGGACTAATTTGGGTCCTGCAGATCGATTGGTACCATCCCCGAGCTTGTACGACCTTCGGAAGAGGTCGACCGACGAAATTCCCCCAAATCTGAGGAGATATTCTTGAATAACTTTTTTTGTGAAGGTCGGAGAGACTTGGAAAGTGGTTGCATCTGGACTAATTTGGGTCCTGCGGATCGATTGGTATCATCCCCGAGCTTGTACGACCTTCGGAAGAGGTCGACCGACGAAATTCCCCCAAATCTGAGGAGATATTCTTGAATAACTTTTTTTGTGAAGGTCGGAGAGACTTGCAAGTAGGCTCTACCCCCACTAAATGGGGTTGCGCGCATCGATCGGTACCATCCTTGAGCTTCTCCGACTTTCGGAAGGGTTAGGGTTAGGGTTAGGGATGAAAGCACATAGGAGAAAGAGATATTCTTGAATAACTTTTTTTGTGAAGGTCGGAGAGACTTGCAAGTAGGCTCTACCCCCACTAAATGGGGTAGCGCGCATCGATCGGTACCATCCTTGAGCTTCTCCGACTTTCGGAAGGGTTAGGGTTAGGGTTAGGGATGAAAGCACATAGGAGAAAGAGATATTCTTGAATAACTTTTTTTGTGAAGGTCGGAGAGACTTGCAAGTAGGCTCTACCCCCACTAAATGGGGTAGCGCGCATCGATCGGTACCATCCTTGAGCTTCTCCGACTTTCGGAAGGGTTAGGGTTAGGGTTAGGGATGAAAGCACATAGGAGAAAGAGATATTCTTGAATAACGTTTTTTGTGAAGGTCGGAGAGACTTGCAAGTAGGCTCTACCCCCACTAAATGGGGTAGCGCGCATCGATCGGTACCATCCTTGAGCTTCTCCGACTTTCGGAAGGGTTAGGGTTAGGGTTAGGGATGAAAGCACATAGGAGAAAGAGATATTCTTGAATAACTTTTTTTGTGAAGGTCGGAGAGACTTGCAAGTAGGCTCTACCCCCACTAAATGGGGTAGCGCGCATCGATCGGTACCATCCTTGAGCTTCTCCGACTTTCGGAAGGGTTAGGGTTAGGGTTAGGGATGAAAGCACATAGGAGAAAGAGATATTCTTGAATAACTTTTTTTGTGAAGGTCGGAGAGACTTGCAAGTAGGCTCTACCCCCACTAAATGGGGTAGCGCGCATCGATCGGTACCATCCTTGAGCTTCTCCGACTTTCGGAAGGGTTAGGGTTAGGGTTAGGGATGAAAGCACATAGGAGAAAGAGATATTCTTGAATAACTTTTTTTGTGAAGGTCGGAGAGACTTGGAAAGTGGTTGCATCTGGACTAATTTGGGTCCTGCAGATCGATTGGTACCATCCCCGAGCTTGTACGACCTTCGGAAGAGGTCGACCGACGAAATTCCCCCAAATCTGAGGAGATATTCTTGAATAACTTTTTTTGTGAAGGTCGGAGAGACTTGCAAGTAGGCTCTACCCCCACTAAATGGGGTAGCGCGCATCGATCGGTACCATCCTTGAGCTTCTCCGACTTTCGGAAGGGTTAGGGTTAGGGTTAGGGATGAAAGCACATAGGAGAAAGAGATATTCTTGAATAACTTTTTTTGTGAAGGTCGGAGAGACTTGGAAAGTGGTTGCATCTGGACTAATTTGGGTCCTGCGGATCGATTGGTACCATCCCCGAGCTTGTACGACCTTCGGAAGAGGTCGACCGACGAAATTCCCCCAAATCTGAGGAGATATTCTTGAATAACTTTTTTTGTGAAGGTCGGAGAGACTTGCAAGTAGGCTCTACCCCCACTAAATGGGGTAGCGCGCATCGATCGGTACCATCCTTGAGCTTCTCCGACTTTCGGAAGGGTTAGGGTTAGGGTTAGGGATGAAAGCACATAGGAGAAAGAGATATTCTTGAATAACTTTTTTTGTGAAGGTCGGAGAGACTTGCAAGTAGGCTCTACCCCCACTAAATGGGGTAGCGCGCATCGATCGGTACCATCCTTGAGCTTCTCCGACTTTCGGAAGGGTTAGGGTTAGGGTTAGGGATGAAAGCACATAGGAGAAAGAGATATTCTTGAATAACTTTTTTTGTGAAGGTCGGAGAGACTTGGAAAGTGGTTGCATCTGGACTAATTTGGGTCCTGCGGATCGATTGGTATCATCCCCGAGCTTGTACGACCTTCGGAAGAGGTCGACCGACGAAATTCCCCCAAATCTGAGGAGATATTCTTGAATAACTTTTTTTGTGAAGGTCGGAGAGACTTGCAAGTAGGCTCTACCCCCACTAAATGGGGTTGCGCGCATCGATCGGTACCATCCTTGAGCTTCTCCGACTTTCGGAAGGGTTAGGGTTAGGGTTAGGGATGAAAGCACATAGGAGAAAGAGATATTCTTGAATAACTTTTTTTGTGAAGGTCGGAGAGACTTGCAAGTAGGCTCTACCCCCACTAAATGGGGTAGCGCGCATCGATCGGTACCATCCTTGAGCTTCTCCGACTTTCGGAAGGGTTAGGGTTAGGGTTAGGGATGAAAGCACATAGGAGAAAGAGATATTCTTGAATAACTTTTTTTGTGAAGGTCGGAGAGACTTGCAAGTAGGCTCTACCCCCACTAAATGGGGTAGCGCGCATCGATCGGTACCATCCTTGAGCTTCTCCGACTTTCGGAAGGGTTAGGGTTAGGGATGAAAGCACATAGGAGAAAGAGATATTCTTGAATAACTTTTTTTGTGAAGGTCGGAGAGACTTGCAAGTAGGCTCTACCCCCACTAAATGGGGTAGCGCGCATCGATCGGTACCATCCTTGAGCTTCTCCGACTTTCGGAAGGGTTAGGGTTAGGGTTAGGGATGAAAGCACATAGGAGAAAGAGATATTCTTGAATAACTTTTTTTGTGAAGGTCGGAGAGACTTGGAAAGTGGTTGCATCTGGACTAATTTGGGTCCTGCAGATCGATTGGTACCATCCCCGAGCTTGTACGACCTTCGGAAGAGGTCGACCGACGAAATTCCCCCAAATCTGAGGAGATATTCTTGAATAACTTTTTTTGTGAAGGTTGGAGAGACTTGCAAGTAGGCTCTACCCCCACTAAATGGGGTAGCGCGCATCGATCGGTACTATCCTTGAGCTTCTCCGACTTTCGGAAGGGTTAGGGTTAGGGTTAGGGATGAAAGCACATAGGAGAAAGAGATATTCTTGAATAACTTTTTTTGTGAAGGTCGGAGAGACTTGCAAGTAGGCTCTACCCCCACTAAATGGGGTAGCGCGCATCGATCAGTACCATCCTTGAGCTTCTCCGACTTTCGGAAGGGTTAGGGTTAGGGTTAGGGATGAAAGCACATAGGAGAAAGAGATATTCTTGAATAACTTTTTTTGTGAAGGTCGGAGAGACTTGCAAGTAGGCTCTACCCCCACTAAATGGGGTAGCGCGCATCGATCGGTACCATCCTTGAGCTTCTCCGACTTTCGGAAGGGTAAGGGTTAGGGTTAGGGATGAAAGCACATAGGAGAAAGAGATATTCTTGAATAACTTTTTTTGTGAAGGTCGGAGAGACTTGGAAAGTGGTTGCATCTGGACTAATTTGGGTCCTGCGGATCGATTGGTACCATCCCCGAGCTTGTACGACCTTCGAAAGAGGTCGACCGACGAAATTCCCCCAAATCTGAGGAGATATTCTTGAATAACTTTTTTTGTGAAGGTCGGAGAGACTTGCAAGTAGGCTCTACCCCCACTAAATGGGGTAGCGCGCATCGATCGGTACCATCCTTGAGCTTCTCCGACTTTCGGAAGGGTTAGGGTTAGGGTTAGGGATGAAAGCACATAGGAGAAAGAGATATTCTTGAATAACTTTTTTTGTGAAGGTCGGAGAGACTTGCAAGTAGGCTCTACCCCCACTAAATGGGGTAGCGCGCATCGATCGGTACCATCCTTGAGCTTCTCCGACTTTCGGAAGGGTTAGGGTTAGGGATGAAAGCACATAGGAGAAAGAGATATTCTTGAATAACGTTTTTTGTGAAGGTCGGAGAGACTTGGAAAGTGGTTGCATCTGGACTAATTTGGGTCCTGCGGATCGATTGGTACCATTCCCGAGCTTGTACGACCTTCGGAAGAGGTCGACCGACGAAATTCCCCCAAATCTGAGGAGATATTCTTGAATAACTTTTTTTGTGAAGGTTGGAGAGACTTGCAAGTAGGCTCTACCCCCACTAAATGGGGTAGCGCGCATCGATCGGTACCATCTTTGAGCTTCTCCGACTTTCGGAAGGGTTAGGGTTAGGGATGAAAGCACATAGGAGAAAGAGATATTCTTGAATAACTTTTTTTGTGAAGGTCGGAGAGACTTGGAAAGTGGTTGCAGCTGGACTAATTTGGGTCCTGCAGATCGATTGGTACCATCCCCGAGCTTGTACGACCTTCGGAAGAGGTCGACCGACGAAATTCCCCCAAATCTGAGGAGATATTCTTGAATAACTTTTTTTGTGAAGGTCGGAGAGACTTGCAAGTAGGCTCTACCCCCACTAAATGGGGTAGCGCGCATCGATCGGTACCATCCTTGAGCTTCTCCGACTTTCGGAAGGGTTAGGGTTAGGGTTAGGGATGAAAGCACATAGGAGAAAGAGATATTCTTGAATAACTTTTTTTGTGAAGGTCGGAGAGACTTGCAAGTAGGCTCTACCCCCACTAAATGGGGTAGCGCGCATCGATCGGTACCATCCTTGAGCTTCTCCGACTTTCGGAAGGGTTAGGGTTAGGGTTAGGGATGAAAGCACATAGGAGAAAGAGATATTCTTGAATAACTTTTTTTGTGAAGGTCGGAGAGACTTGCAAGTAGGCTCTACCCCCACTAAATGGGGTAGCGCGCATCGATCGGTACCATCCTTGAGCTTCTCCGACTTTCGGAAGGGTTAGGGTTAGGGTTAGGGATGAAAGCACATAGGAGAAAGAGATATTCTTGAATAACTTTTTTTGTGAAGGTCGGAGAGACTTGCAAGTAGGCTCTACCCCCACTAAATGGGGTAGCGCGCATCGATCGGTACCATCATTGAGCTTCTCCGACTTTCGGAAGGGTTAGGGTTAGGGATGAAAGCACATAGGAGAAAGAGATATTCTTGAATAACTTTTTTTGTGAAGGTCGGAGAGACTTGGAAAGTGGTTGCATCTGGACTAATTTGGGTCCTGCAGATCGATTGGTACCATCCCCGAGCTTGTACGACCTTCGGAAGAGGTCGACCGACGAAATTCCCCCAAATCTGAGGAGATATTCTTGAATAACTTTTTTTGTGAAGGTCGGAGAGACTTGCAAGTAGGCTCTACCCCCACTAAATGGGGTAGCGCGCATCGATCGGTACCATCCTTGAGCTTCTCCGACTTTCGGAAGGGTTAGGGTTAGGGTTAGGGATGAAAGCACATAGGAGAAAGAGATATTCTTGAATAACTTTTTTTGTGAAGGTCGGAGAGACTTGCAAGTAGGCTCTACCCCCACTAAATGGGGTAGCGCGCATCGATCGGTACCATCCTTGAGCTTCTCCGACTTTCGGAAGGGTTAGGGTTAGGGTTAGGGATGAAAGCACATAGGAGAAAGAGATATTCTTGAATAACTTTTTTTGTGAAGGTCGGAGAGACTTGCAAGTAGGCTCTACCCCCACTAAATGGGGTAGCGCGCATCGATCGGTACCATCCTTGAGCTTCTCCGACTTTCGGAAGGGTTAGGGTTAGGGTTAGGGATGAAAGCACATAGGAGAAAGAGATATTCTTGAATAACTTTTTTTGTGAAGGTCGGAGAGACTTGGAAAGTGGTTGCATCTGGACTAATTTGGGTCCTGCGGATCGATTGGTACCATCCCCGAGCTTGTACGACCTTCGGAAGAGGTCGACCGACGAAATTCCCCCAAATCTGAGGAGATATTCTTGAATAACTTTTTTTGTGAAGGTCGGAGAGACTTGCAAGTAGGCTCTACCCCCACTAAATGGGGTAGCGCGCATCGATCGGTACCATCTTTGAGCTTCTCCGACTTTCGGAAGGGTTAGGGTTAGGGTTAGGGATGAAAGCACATAGGAGAAAGAGATATTCTTGAATAACTTTTTTTGTGAAGGTCGGAGAGACTTGCAAGTAGGCTCTACCCCCACTAAATGGGGTAGCGCGCATCGATCGGTACCATCCTTGAGCTTCTCCGACTTTCGGAAGGGTTAGGGTTAGGGTTAGGGATGAAAGCACATAGGAGAAAGAGATATTCTTGAATAACTTTTTTTGTGAAGGTCGGAGAGACTTGGAAAGTGGTTGCATCTGGACTAATTTGGGTCCTGCGGATCGATTGGTACCATCCCCGAGCTTGTACGACCTTCGGAAGAGGTCGACCGACGAAATTCCCCCAAATCTGAGGAGATATTCTTGAATAACTTTTTTTGTGAAGGTCGGAGAGACTTGCAAGTAGGCTCTACCCCCACTAAATGGGGTTGCGCGCATCGATCGGTACCATCCTTGAGCTTCTCCGACTTTCGGAAGGGTTAGGGTTAGGGTTAGGGATGAAAGCACATAGGAGAAAGAGATATTCTTGAATAACTTTTTTTGTGAAGGTCGGAGAGACTTGCAAGTAGGCTCTACCCCCACTAAATGGGGTAGCGCGCATCGATCGGTACCATCCTTGAGCTTCTCCGACTTTCGGAAGGGTTAGGGTTAGGGTTAGGGATGAAAGCACATAGGAGAAAGAGATATTCTTGAATAACTTTTTTTGTGAAGGTCGGAGAGACTTGCAAGTAGGCTCTACCCCCACTAAATGGGGTAGCGCGCATCGATCGGTACCATCCTTGAGCTTCTCCGACTTTCGGAAGGGTTAGGGTTAGGGTTAGGGATGAAAGCACATAGGAGAAAGAGATATTCTTGAATAACTTTTTTTGTGAAGGTCGGAGAGACTTGCAAGTAGGCTCTACCCCCACTAAATGGGGTAGCGCGCATCGATCGGTACCATCCTTGAGCTTCTCCGACTTTCGGAAGGGTTAGGGTTAGGGTTAGGGATGAAAGCACATAGGAGAAAGAGATATTCTTGAATAACTTTTTTTGTGAAGGTCGGAGAGACTTGGAAAGTGGTTGCATCTGGACTAATTTGGGTCCTGCGGATCGATTGGTACCATCCCCGAGCTTGTACGACCTTCGGAAGAGGTCGACCGACGAAATTCCCCCAAATCTGAGGAGATATTCTTGAATAACTTTTTTTGTGAAGGTCGGAGAGACTTGCAAGTAGGCTCTACCCCCACTAAATGGGGTAGCGCGCATCGATCGGTACCATCCTTGAGCTTCTCCGACTTTCGGAAGGGTTAGGGTTAGGGTTAGGGATGAAAGCACATAGGTGAAAGAGATATTCTTGAATAACGTTTTTTGTGAAGGTCGGAGAGACTTGCAAGTAGGCTCTACCCCCACTAAATGGGGTAGCGCGCATCGATCGGTACCATCCTTGAGCTTCTCCGACTTTCGGAAGGGTTAGGGTTAGGGTTAGGGATGAAAGCACATAGGAGAAAGAGATATTCTTGAATAACTTTTTTTGTGAAGGTCGGAGAGACTTGGAAAGTGGTTGCATCTGGACTAATTTGGGTCCTGCAGATCGATTGGTACCATCCCCGAGCTTGTACGACCTTCGGAAGAGGTCGACCGACGAAATTCCCCCAAATCTGAGGAGATATTCTTGAATAACTTTTTTTGTGAAGGTCGGAGAGACTTGCAAGTAGGCTCTACCCCCACTAAATGGGGTAGCGCGCATCGATCGGTACCATCCTTGAGCTTCTCCGACTTTCGGAAGGGTTAGGGTTAGGGTTAGGGATGAAAGCACATAGGAGAAAGAGATATTCTTGAATAACTTTTTTTGTGAAGGTCGGAGAGACTTGGAAAGTGGTTGCATCTGGACTAATTTGGGTCCTGCGGATCGATTGGTACCATCCCCGAGCTTGTACGACCTTCGGAAGAGGTCGACCGACGAAATTCCCCCAAATCTGAGGAGATATTCTTGAATAACTTTTTTTGTGAAGGTCGGAGAGACTTGCAAGTAGGCTCTACCCCCACTAAATGGGGTAGCGCGCATCGATCGGTACCATCTTTGAGCTTCTCCGACTTTCGGAAGGGTTAGGGTTAGGGTTAGGGATGAAAGCACATAGGAGAAAGAGATATTCTTGAATAACTTTTTTTGTGAAGGTCGGAGAGACTTGCAAGTAGGCTCTACCCCCACTAAATGGGGTAGCGCGCATCGATCGGTACCATCCTTGAGCTTCTCCGACTTTCGGAAGGGTTAGGGTTAGGGTTAGGGATGAAAGCACATAGGAGAAAGAGATATTCTTGAATAACTTTTTTTGTGAAGGTCGGAGAGACTTGGAAAGTGGTTGCATCTGGACTAATTTGGGTCCTGCGGATCGATTGGTACCATCCCCGAGCTTGTACGACCTTCGGAAGAGGTCGACCGACGAAATTCCCCCAAATCTGAGGAGATATTCTTGAATAACTTTTTTTGTGAAGGTCGGAGAGACTTGCAAGTAGGCTCTACCCCCACTAAATGGGGTTGCGCGCATCGATCGGTACCATCCTTGAGCTTCTCCGACTTTCGGAAGGGTTAGGGTTAGGGTTAGGGATGAAAGCACATAGGAGAAAGAGATATTCTTGAATAACTTTTTTTGTGAAGGTCGGAGAGACTTGCAAGTAGGCTCTACCCCCACTAAATGGGGTAGCGCGCATCGATCGGTACCATCCTTGAGCTTCTCCGACTTTCGGAAGGGTTAGGGTTAGGGTTAGGGATGAAAGCACATAGGAGAAAGAGATATTCTTGAATAACTTTTTTTGTGAAGGTCGGAGAGACTTGCAAGTAGGCTCTACCCCCACTAAATGGGGTAGCGCGCATCTATCGGTACCATCCTTGAGCTTCTCCGACTTTCGGAAGGGTTAGGGTTAGGGTTAGGGATGAAAGCACATAGGAGAAAGAGATATTCTTGAATAACTTTTTTTGTGAAGGTCGGAGAGACTTGCAAGTAGGCTCTACCCCCACTAAATGGGGTAGCGCGCATCGATCGGTACCATCCTTGAGCTTCTCCGACTTTCGGAAGGGTTAGGGTTAGGGTTAGGGATGAAAGCACATAGGAGAAAGAGATATTCTTGAATAACTTTTTTTGTGAAGGTCGGACAGACTTGGAAAGTGGTTGCATCTGGACTAATTTGGGTCCTGCGGATCGATTGGTACCATCCCCGAGCTTGTACGACCTTCGGAAGAGGTCGACCGACGAAATTCCCCCAAATCTGAGGAGATATTCTTGAATAACTTTTTTTGTGAAGGTCGGAGAGACTTGCAAGTAGGCTCTACCCCCACTAAATGGGGTAGCGCGCATCGATCGGTACCATCCTTGAGCTTCTCCGACTTTCGGAAGGGTTAGGGTTAGGGTTAGGGATGAAAGCACATAGGTGAAAGAGATATTCTTGAATAACGTTTTTTGTGAAGGTCGGAGAGACTTGCAAGTAGGCTCTACCCCCACTAAATGGGGTAGCGCGCATCGATCAGTACCATCCTTGAGCTTCTCCGACTTTCGGAAGGGTTAGGGTTAGGGTTAGGGATGAAAGCACATAGGAGAAAGAGATATTCTTGAATAACTTTTTTTGTGAAGGTCGGAGAGACTTGGAAAGTGGTTGCATCTGGACTAATTTGGGTCCTGCAGATCGATTGGTACCATCCCCGAGCTTGTACGACCTTCGGAAGAGGTCGACCGACGAAATTCCCCCAAATCTGAGGAGATATTCTTGAATAACTTTTTTTGTGAAGGTCGGAGAGACTTGCAAGTAGGCTCTACCCCCACTAAATGGGGTAGCGCGCATCGATCGGTACCATCCTTGAGCTTCTCCGACTTTCGGAAGGGTTAGGGTTAGGGTTAGGGATGAAAGCACATAGGAGAAAGAGATATTCTTGAATAACTTTTTTTGTGAAGGTCGGAGAGACTTGCAAGTAGGCTCTACCCCCACTAAATGGGGTACCGCGCATCGATCGGTACCATCTTTGAGCTTCTCCGACTTTCGGAAGGGTTAGGGTTAGGGTTAGGGATGAAAGCACATAGGAGAAAGAGATATTCTTGAATAACTTTTTTTGTGAAGGTCGGAGAGACTTGCAAGTAGGCTCTACCCCCACTAAATGGGGTAGCGCGCATCGATCGGTACCATCCTTGAGCTTCTCCGACTTTCGGAAGGGTTAGGGTTAGGGTTAGGGATGAAAGCACATAGGAGAAAGAGATATTCTTGAATAACTTTTTTGTGAAGGTCGGAGAGACTTGGAAAGTGGTTGCATCTGGACTAATTTGGGTCCTGCGGATCGATTGGTACCATCCCCGAGCTTGTACGACCTTCGGAAGAGGTCGACCGACGAAATTCCCCCAAATCTGAGGAGATATTCTTGAATAACTTTTTTTGTGAAGGTCGGAGAGACTTGCAAGTAGGCTCTACCCCCACTAAATGGGGTTGCGCGCATCGATCGGTACCATCCTTGAGCTTCTCCGACTTTCGGAAGGGTTAGGGTTAGGGTTAGGGATGAAAGCACATAGGAGAAAGAGATATTCTTGAATAACTTTTTTTGTGAAGGTCGGAGAGACTTGCAAGTAGGCTCTACCCCCACTAAATGGGGTAGCGCGCATCGATCGGTACCATCCTTGAGCTTCTCCGACTTTCGGAAGGGTTAGGGTTAGGGTTAGGGATGAAAGCACATAGGAGAAAGAGATATTCTTGAATAACTTTTTTTGTGAAGGTCGGAGAGACTTGCAAGTAGGCTTTACCCCCACTAAATGGGGTAGCGCGCATCGATCGGTACCATCCTTGAGCTTCTCCGACTTTCGGAAGGGTTAGGGTTAGGGTTAGGGATGAAAGCACATAGGAGAAAGAGATATTCTTGAATAACTTTTTTTGTGAAGGTCGGAGAGACTTGGAAAGTGGTTGCATCTGGACTAATTTGGGTCCTGCGGATCGATTGGTACCATCCCCGAGCTTGTACGACCTTCGGAAGAGGTCGACCGACGAAATTCCCCCAAATCTGAGGAGATATTCTTGAATAACTTTTTTTGTGAAGGTCGGAGAGACTTGCAAGTAGGCTCTACCCCCACTAAATGGGGTAGCGCGCATCGATCGGTACCATCCTTGAGCTTCTCCGACTTTCGGAAGGGTTAGGGTTAGGGTTAGGGATGAAAGCACATAGGAGAAAGAGATATTCTTGAATAACGTTTTTTGTGAAGGTCGGAGAGACTTGCAAGTAGGCTTTACCCCCACTAAATGGGGTAGCGCGCATCGATCGGTACTATCCTTGAGCTTCTCCGACTTTCGGAAGGGTTAGGGTTAGGGTTAGGGATGAAAGCACATAGGAGAAAGAGATATTCTTGAATAACTTTTTTTGTGAAGGTCGGAGAGACTTGGAAAGTGGTTGCATCTGGACTAATTTGGGTCCTGCGGATCGATTGGTACCATCCCCGAGCTTGTACGACATTCGGAAGAGGTCGACTGACGAAATTCCCCCAAATCTGAGGAGATATTCTTGAATAACTTTTTTTGTGAAGGTCGGAGAGACTTGCAAGTAGGCTCTACCCCCACTAAATGGGGTAGCGCGCATCGATCGGTACCATCCTTGAGCTTCTCCGACTTTCGGAAGGGTTAGGGTTAGGGTTAGGGATGAAAGCACATAGGAGAAAGAGATATTCTTGAATAACTTTTTTTGTGAAGGTCGGAGAGACTTGCAAGTAGGCTCTACCCCCACTAAATGGGGTAGCACGCATCGATCGGTACCATCCTTGAGCTTGTCCGACTTTCGGAAGGGTTAGGGTTAGGGTTAGGGATGAAAGCACATAGGAGAAAGAGATATTCTTGAATAACTTTTTTTGTGAAGGTCGGAGAGACTTGGAAAGTGGTTGCATCTGGACTAATTTGGGTCCTGCGGATCGATTGGTACCATCCCCGAGCTTGTACGACCTTCGGAAGAGGTCGACCGACGAAATTCCCCCAAATCTGAGGAGATATTCTTGAATAACTTTTTTTGTGAAGGTAGGAGAGACTTGCAAGTAGGCTCTACCCCCACTAAATGGGGTAGCGCGCATCGATCGGTACCATCCTTGAGCTTCTCCGACTTTCGGAAGGGTTAGGGTTAGGGTTAGGGATGAAAGCACATAGGAGAAAGAGATATTCTGGAATAACTTTTTTTGTGAAGGTCGGAGAGACTTGCAAGTAGGCTCTACCCCCACTAAATGGGGTAGCGCGCATCGATCGGTACCATCTTTGAGCTTGTCCGACTTTCGGAAGGGTTAGGGTTAGGGTTAGGGATGAAAGCACATAGGAGAAAGAGATATTCTTGAATAACTTTTTTTGTGAAGGTCGGAGAGACTTGCAAGTAGGCTCTACCCCCACTAAATGGGGTAGCGCGCATCGATCGGTACCATCCTTGAGCTTCTCCGACTTTCGGAAGGGTTAGGGTTAGGGTTAGGGATGAAAGCACATAGGAGAAAGAGATATTCTTGAATAACTTTTTTTGTGAAGGTCGGAGAGACTTGGAAAGTGGTTGCATCTGGACTAATTTGGGTCCTGCAGATCGATTGGTACCATCCCCGAGCTTGTACGACCTTAGGAAGAGGTCGACCGACGAAATTCCCCCAAATCTGAGGAGATATTCTTGAATAACTTTTTTTGTGAAGGTCGGAGAGACTTGCAAGTAGGCTCTACCCCCACTAAATGGGGTAGCGCGCATCGATCGGTACCATCTTTGAGCTTCTCCGACTTTCGGAAGGGTTAGGGTTAGGGTTAGGGATGAAAGCACATAGGAGAAAGAGATATTCTTGAATAACTTTTTTTGTGAAGGTCGGAGAGACTTGCAAGTAGGCTCTACCCCCACTAAATGGGGTAGCGCGCATCGATCGGTACCATCCTTGAGCTTCTCCGACTTTCGGAAGGGTTAGGGTTAGGGTTAGGGATGAAAGCACATAGGAGAAAGAGATATTCTTGAATAACTTTTTTTGTGAAGGTCGGAGAGACTTGGAAAGTGGTTGCATCTGGACTAATTTGGGTCCTGCGGATCGATTGGTACCATCCCCGAGCTTGTACGACCTTCGGAAGAGGTCGACCGACGAAATTCCCCCAAATCTGAGGAGATATTCTTGAATAACTTTTTTTGTGAAGGTCGGAGAGACTTGCAAGTAGGCTCTACCCCCACTAAATGGGGTTGCGCGCATCGATCGGTACCATCCTTGAGCTTCTCCGACTTTCGGAAGGGTTAGGGTTAGGGTTAGGGATGAAAGCACATAGGAGAAAGAGATATTCTTGAATAACTTTTTTTGTGAAGGTCGGAGAGACTTGCAAGTAGGCTCTACCCCCACTAAATGGGGTAGCGCGCATCGATCGGTACCATCCTTGAGCTTCTCCGACTTTCGGAAGGGTTAGGGTTAGGGTTAGGGATGAAAGCACATAGGAGAAAGAGATATTCTTGAATAACTTTTTTTGTGAAGGTCGGAGAGACTTGCAAGTAGGCTCTACCCCCACTAAATGGGGTAGCGCGCATCGATCGGTACCATCCTTGAGCTTCTCCGACTTTCGGAAGGGTTAGGGTTAGGGTTAGGGATGAAAGCACATAGGAGAAAGAGATATTCTTGAATAACTTTTTTTGTGAAGGTCGGAGAGACTTGCAAGTAGGCTCTACCCCCACTAAATGGGGTAGCGCGCATCGATCGGTACCATCCTTGAGCTTCTCCGACTTTCGGAAGGGTTAGGGTTAGGGTTAGGGATGAAAGCACATAGGAGAAAGAGATATTCTTGAATAACTTTTTTTGTGAAGGTCGGAGAGACTTGGAAAGTGGTTGCATCTGGACTAATTTGGGTCCTGCGGATCGATTGGTACCATCCCCGAGCTTGTACGACCTTCGGAAGAGGTCGACCGACGAAATTCCCCCAAATCTGAGGAGATATTCTTGAATAACTTTTTTTGTGAAGGTCGGAGAGACTTGCAAGTAGGCTCTACCCCCACTAAATGGGGTAGCGCGCATCGATCGGTACCATCCTTGAGCTTCTCCGACTTTCGGAAGGGTTAGGGTTAGGGTTAGGGATGAAAGCACATAGGTGAAAGAGATATTCTTGAATAACGTTTTTTGTGAAGGTCGGAGAGACTTGCAAGTAGGCTCTACCCCCACTAAATGGGGTAGCGCGCATCGATCGGTACCATCCTTGAGCTTCTCCGACTTTCGGAAGGGTTAGGGTTAGGGTTAGGGATGAAAGCACATAGGAGAAAGAGATATTCTTGAATAACTTTTTTTGTGAAGGTCGGAGAGACTTGGAAAGTGGTTGCATCTGGACTAATTTGGGTCCTGCGGATCGATTGGTATCATCCCCGAGCTTGTACGACCTTCGGAAGAGGTCGACCGACGAAATTCCCCCAAATCTGAGGAGATATTCTTGAATAACTTTTTTTGTGAAGGTCGGAGAGACTTGCAAGTAGGCTCTACCCCCACTAAATGGGGTTGCGCGCATCGATCGGTACCATCCTTGAGCTTCTCCGACTTTCGGAAGGGTTAGGGTTAGGGTTAGGGATGAAAGCACATAGGAGAAAGAGATATTCTTGAATAACTTTTTTTGTGAAGGTCGGAGAGACTTGCAAGTAGGCTCTACCCCCACTAAATGGGGTAGCGCGCATCGATCGGTACCATCCTTGAGCTTCTCCGACTTTCGGAAGGGTTAGGGTTAGGGTTAGGGATGAAAGCACATAGGAGAAAGAGATATTCTTGAATAACTTTTTTTGTGAAGGTCGGAGAGACTTGCAAGTAGGCTCTACCCCCACTAAATGGGGTAGCGCGCATCGATCGGTACCATCCTTGAGCTTCTCCGACTTTCGGAAGGGTTAGGGTTAGGGATGAAAGCACATAGGAGAAAGAGATATTCTTGAATAACTTTTTTTGTGAAGGTCGGAGAGACTTGCAAGTAGGCTCTACCCCCACTAAATGGGGTAGCGCGCATCGATCGGTACCATCCTTGAGCTTCTCCGACTTTCGGAAGGGTTAGGGTTAGGGTTAGGGATGAAAGCACATAGGAGAAAGAGATATTCTTGAATAACTTTTTTTGTGAAGGTCGGAGAGACTTGGAAAGTGGTTGCATCTGGACTAATTTGGGTCCTGCAGATCGATTGGTACCATCCCCGAGCTTGTACGACCTTCGGAAGAGGTCGACCGACGAAATTCCCCCAAATCTGAGGAGATATTCTTGAATAACTTTTTTTGTGAAGGTTGGAGAGACTTGCAAGTAGGCTCTACCCCCACTAAATGGGGTAGCGCGCATCGATCGGTACTATCCTTGAGCTTCTCCGACTTTCGGAAGGGTTAGGGTTAGGGTTAGGGATGAAAGCACATAGGAGAAAGAGATATTCTTGAATAACTTTTTTTGTGAAGGTCGGAGAGACTTGCAAGTAGGCTCTACCCCCACTAAATGGGGTAGCGCGCATCGATCAGTACCATCCTTGAGCTTCTCCGACTTTCGGAAGGGTTAGGGTTAGGGTTAGGGATGAAAGCACATAGGAGAAAGAGATATTCTTGAATAACTTTTTTTGTGAAGGTCGGAGAGACTTGCAAGTAGGCTCTACCCCCACTAAATGGGGTAGCGCGCATCGATCGGTACCATCCTTGAGCTTCTCCGACTTTCGGAAGGGTAAGGGTTAGGGTTAGGGATGAAAGCACATAGGAGAAAGAGATATTCTTGAATAACTTTTTTTGTGAAGGTCGGAGAGACTTGGAAAGTGGTTGCATCTGGACTAATTTGGGTCCTGCGGATCGATTGGTACCATCCCCGAGCTTGTACGACCTTCGAAAGAGGTCGACCGACGAAATTCCCCCAAATCTGAGGAGATATTCTTGAATAACTTTTTTTGTGAAGGTCGGAGAGACTTGCAAGTAGGCTCTACCCCCACTAAATGGGGTAGCGCGCATCGATCGGTACCATCCTTGAGCTTCTCCGACTTTCGGAAGGGTTAGGGTTAGGGTTAGGGATGAAAGCACATAGGAGAAAGAGATATTCTTGAATAACTTTTTTTGTGAAGGTCGGAGAGACTTGGAAAGTGGTTGCATCTGGACTAATTTGGGTCCTGCCGATCGATTGGTACCATCCCCGAGCTTGTACGACCTTCGGAAGAGGTCGACCGACGAAATTCCCCCAAATCTGAGGAGATATTCTTGAATAACTTTTTTTGTGAAGGTCGGAGAGACTTGCAAGTAGGCTCTACCCCCACTAAATGGGGTAGCGCGCATCGATCGGTACCATCCTTGAGCTTCTCCGACTTTCGGAAGGGTTAGGGTTAGGGTTAGGGATGAAAGCACATAGGAGAAAGAGATATTCTTGAATAACTTTTTTTGTGAAGGTCGGAGAGACTTGCAAGTAGGCTCTACCCCCACTAAATGGGGTAGCGCGCATCGATCGGTACCATCCTTGAGCTTGTCCGACTTTCGGAAGGGTTAGGGTTAGGGTTAGGGATGAAAGCACATAGGAGAAAGAGATATTCTTGAATAACTTTTTTTGTGAAGGTCGGAGAGACTTGCAAGTAGGCTCTACCCCCACTAAATGGGGTAGCGCGCATCGATCGGTACCATCCTTGAGCTTCTCCGACTTTCGGAAGGGTTAGGGTTAGGGTTAGGGATGAAAGCACATAGGAGAAAGAGATATTCTTGAATAACTTTTTTTGTGAAGGTCGGAGAGACTTGAAAAGTGGTTGCATCTGGACTAATTTGGGTCCTGCGGATCGATTGGTACCATCCCCGAGCTTGTACGACCTTAGGAAGAGGTCGACCGACGAAATTCCCCCAAATCTGAGGAGATATTCTTGAATAACTTTTTTTGTGAAGGTCGGAGAGACTTGCAAGTAGGCTCTACCCCCACTAAATGGGGTAGCGCGCATCGATCGGTACCATCCTTGAGCTTCTCCGACTTTCGGAAGGGTTAGGGTTAGGGTTAGGGATGAAAGCACATAGGAGAAAGAGATATTCTTGAATAACTTTTTTTGTGAAGGTCGGAGAGACTTGCAAGTAGGCTCTACCCCCACTAAATGGGGTAGCGCGCATCGATCGGTACCATCCTTGAGCTTCTCCGACTTTCGGAAGGGTTAGGGTTAGGGTTAGGGATGAAAGCACATAGGAGAAAGAGATATTCTTGAATAACTTTTTTTGTGAAGGTCGGAGAGACTTGCAAGTAGGCTCTACCCCCACTAAATGGGGTTGCGCGCATCGATCGGTACCATCCTTGAGCTTCTCCGACTTTCGGAAGGGTTAGGGTTAGGGTTAGGGATGAAAGCACATAGGAGAAAGAGATATTCTTGAATAACTTTTTTTGTGAAGGTCGGAGAGACTTGGAAAGTGGTTGCATCTGGACTAATTTGGGTCCTGCCGATCGATTGGTACCATCCCCGAGCTTGTACGACCTTCGGAAGAGGTCGACCGACGAAATTCCCCCAAATCTGAGGAGATATTCTTGAATAACTTTTTTTGTGAAGGTCGGAGAGACTTGCAAGTAGGCTCTACCCCCACTAAATGGGGTAGCGCGCATCGATCGGTACCATCCTTGAGCTTCTCCGACTTTCGGAAGGGTTAGGGTTAGGGTTAGGGATGAAAGCACATAGGAGAAAGAGATATTCTTGAATAACTTTTTTTGTGAAGGTCGGAGAGACTTGCAAGTAGGCTCTACCCCCACTAAATGGGGTAGCGCGCATCGATCGGTACCATCCTTGAGCTTCTCCGACTTTCGGAAGGGTTAGGGTTAGGGTTAGGGATGAAAGCACATAGGAGAAAGAGATATTCTTGAATAACTTTTTTTGTGAAGGTCGGAGAGACTTGCAAGTAGGCTCTACCCCCACTAAATGGGGTAGCGCGCATCGATCGGTACCATCCTTGAGCTTCTCCGACTTTCGGAAGGGTTAGGGTTAGGGTTAGGGATGAAAGCACATAGGAGAAAGAGATATTCTTGAATAACTTTTTTTGTGAAGGTCGGAGAGACTTGGAAAGTGGTTGCATCTGGACTAATTTGGGTCCTGCGGATCGATTGGTACCATCCCCGAGCTTGTACGACCTTCGGAAGAGGTCGACCGACGAAATTCCCCCAAATCTGAGGAGATATTCTTGAATAACTTTTTTTGTGAAGGTCGGAGAGACTTGCAAGTAGGCTCTACCCCCACTAAATGGGGTAGCGCGCATCGATCGGTACCATCCTTGAGCTTCTCCGACTTTCGGAAGGGTTAGGGTTAGGGTTAGGGATGAAAGCACATAGGAGAAAGAGATATTCTTGAATAACGTTTTTTGTGAAGGTCGGAGAGACTTGCAAGTAGGCTCTACCCCCACTAAATGGGGTAGCGCGCATCGATCGGTACCATCCTTGAGCTTCTCCGACTTTCGGAAGGGTTAGGGTTAGGGTTAGGGATGAAAGCACATAGGAGAAAGAGATATTCTTGAATAACTTTTTTTGTGAAGGTCGGAGAGACTTGCAAGTAGGCTCTACCCCCACTAAATGGGGTAGCGCGCATCGATCGGTACCATCCTTGAGCTTCTCCGACTTTCGGAAGGGTTAGGGTTAGGGTTAGGGATGAAAGCACATAGGAGAAAGAGATATTCTTGAATAACTTTTTTTGTGAAGGTCGGAGAGACTTGGAAAGTGGTTGCATCTGGACTAATTTGGGTCCTGCGGATCGATTGGTACCATCCCCGAGCTTGTACGACCTTCGGAAGAGGTCGACCGACGAAATTCCCCCAAATCTGAGGAGATATTCTTGAATAACTTTTTTTGTGAAGGTCGGAGAGACTTGCAAGTAGGCTCTACCCCCACTAAATGGGGTAGCGCGCATCGATCGGTACCATCCTTGAGCTTGTCCGACTTTCGGAAGGGTTAGGGTTAGGGTTAGGGATGAAAGCACATAGGAGAAAGAGATATTCTTGAATAACTTTTTTTGTGAAGGTCGGAGAGACTTGCAAGTAGGCTCTACCCCCACTAAATGGGGTAGCGCGCATCGATCGGTACCATCCTTGAGCTTCTCCGACTTTCGGAAGGGTTAGGGTTAGGGTTAGGGATGAAAGCACATAGGAGAAAGAGATATTCTTGAATAACTTTTTTTGTGAAGGTCGGAGAGACTTGGAAAGTGGTTGCATCTGGACTAATTTGGGTCCTGCGGATCGATTGGTACCATCCCCGAGCTTGTACGACCTTAGGAAGAGGTCGACCGACGAAATTCCCCCAAATCTGAGGAGATATTCTTGAATAACTTTTTTTGTGAAGGTCGGAGAGACTTGCAAGTAGGCTCTACCCCCACTAAATGGGGTAGCGCGCATCGATCGGTACCATCCTTGAGCTTGTCCGACTTTCGGAAGGGTTAGGGTTAGGGTTAGGGATGAAAGCACATAGGAGAAAGAGATATTCTTGAATAACTTTTTTTGTGAAGGTCGGAGAGACTTGCAAGTAGGCTCTACCCCCACTAAATGGGGTAGCGCGCATCGATCGGTACCATCCTTGAGCTTCTCCGACTTTCGGAAGGGTTAGGGTTAGGGTTAGGGATGAAAGCACATAGGAGAAAGAGATATTCTTGAATAACTTTTTTTGTGAAGGTCGGAGAGACTTGGAAAGTGGTTGCATCTGGACTAATTTGGGTCCTGCGGATCGATTGGTACCATCCCCGAGCTTGTACGACCTTAGGAAGAGGTCGACCGACGAAATTCCCCCAAATCTGAGGAGATATTCTTGAATAACTTTTTTTGTGAAGGTCGGAGAGACTTGCAAGTAGGCTCTACCCCCACTAAATGGGGTAGCGCGCATCGATCGGAACCATCCTTGAGCTTCTCCGACTTTCGGAAGGGTTAGGGTTAGGGTTAGGGATGAAAGCACATAGGAGAAAGAGATATTCTTGAATAACTTTTTTTGTGAAGGTCGGAGAGACTTGCAAGTAGGCTCTACCCCCACTAAATGGGGTAGCGCGCATCGATCGGTACCATCCTTGAGCTTCTCCGACTTTCGGAAGGGTTAGGGTTAGGGTTAGGGATGAAAGCACATAGGAGAAAGAGATATTCTTGAATAACTTTTTTTGTGAAGGTCGGAGAGACTTGCAAGTAGGCTCTACCCCCACTAAATGGGGTTGCGCGCATCGATCGGTACCATCCTTGAGCTTCTCCGACTTTCGGAAGGGTTAGGGTTAGGGTTAGGGATGAAAGCACATAGGAGAAAGAGATATTCTTGAATAACTTTTTTTGTGAAGGTCGGAGAGACTTGGAAAGTGGTTGCATCTGGACTAATTTGGGTCCTGCCGATCGATTGGTACCATCCCCGAGCTTGTACGACCTTCGGAAGAGGTCGACCGACGAAATTCCCCCAAATCTGAGGAGATATTCTTGAATAACTTTTTTTGTGAAGGTCGGAGAGACTTGCAAGTAGGCTCTACCCCCACTAAATGGGGTAGCGCGCATCGATCGGTACCATCTTTGAGCTTCTCCGACTTTCGGAAGGGTTAGGGTTAGGGTTAGGGATGAAAGCACATAGGAGAAAGAGATATTCTTGAATAACTTTTTTTGTGAAGGTCGGAGAGACTTGCAAGTAGGCTCTACCCCCACTAAATGGGGTAGCGCGCATCGATCGGTACCATCCTTGAGCTTCTCCGACTTTCGGAAGGGTTAGGGTTAGGGTTAGGGATGAAAGCACATAGGAGAAAGAGATATTCTTGAATAACTTTTTTTGTGAAGGTCGGAGAGACTTGCAAGTAGGCTCTACCCCCACTAAATGGGGTAGCGCGCATCGATCGGTACCATCCTTGAGCTTCTCCGACTTTCGGAAGGGTTAGGGTTAGGGTTAGGGATGAAAGCACATAGGAGAAAGAGATATTCTTGAATAACTTTTTTTGTGAAGGTCGGAGAGACTTGGAAAGTGGTTGCATCTGGACTAATTTGGGTCCTGCGGATCGATTGGTACCATCCCCGAGCTTGTACGACCTTCGGAAGAGGTCGACCGACGAAATTCCCCCAAATCTGAGGAGATATTCTTGAATAACTTTTTTTGTGAAGGTCGGAGAGACTTGCAAGTAGGCTCTACCCCCACTAAATGGGGTAGCGCGCATCGATCGGTACCATCCTTGAGCTTCTCCGACTTTCGGAAGGGTTAGGGTTAGGGTTAGGGATGAAAGCACATAGGAGAAAGAGATATTCTTGAATAACGTTTTTTGTGAAGGTCGGAGAGACTTGCAAGTAGGCTCTACCCCCACTAAATGGGGTAGCGCGCATCGATCGGTACCATCCTTGAGCTTCTCCGACTTTCGGAAGGGTTAGGGTTAGGGTTAGGGATGAAAGCACATAGGAGAAAGAGATATTCTTGAATAACTTTTTTTGTGAAGGTCGGAGAGACTTGCAAGTAGGCTCTACCCCCACTAAATGGGGTAGCGCGCATCGATCGGTACCATCCTTGAGCTTCTCCGACTTTCGGAAGGGTTAGGGTTAGGGTTAGGGATGAAAGCACATAGGAGAAAGAGATATTCTTGAATAACTTTTTTTGTGAAGGTCGGAGAGACTTGGAAAGTGGTTGCATCTGGACTAATTTGGGTCCTGCGGATCGATTGGTACCATCCCCGAGCTTGTACGACCTTCGGAAGAGGTCGACCGACGAAATTCCCCCAAATCTGAGGAGATATTCTTGAATAACTTTTTTTGTGAAGGTCGGAGAGACTTGCAAGTAGGCTCTACCCCCACTAAATGGGGTAGCGCGCATCGATCGGTACCATCCTTGAGCTTCTCCGACTTTCGGAAGGGTTAGGGTTAGGGTTAGGGATGAAAGCACATAGGAGAAAGAGATATTCTTGAATAACGTTTTTTGTGAAGGTCGGAGAGACTTGCAAGTAGGCTCTACCCCCACTAAATGGGGTAGCGCGCATCGATCGGTACCATCCTTGAGCTTCTCCGACTTTCGGAAGGGTTAGGGTTAGGGATGAAAGCACATAGGAGAAAGAGATATTCTTGAATAACTTTTTTTGTGAAGGTCGGAGAGACTTGGAAAGTGGTTGCATCTGGACTAATTTGGGTCCTGCGGATCGATTGGTACCATCCCCGAGCTTGTACAACCTTCGGAAGAGGTCGACCGACGAAATTCCCCCAAATCTGAGGAGATATTCTTGAATAACTTTTTTTGTGAAGGTCAGAGAGACTTGCAAGTAGGCTCTACCCCCACTAAATGGGGTAACGCGCATCGATCGGTACCATCCTTGAGCTTCTCCGACTTTCGGAAGGGTTAGGGTTAGGGTTAGGGATGAAAGCACATAGGAGAAAGAGATATTCTTGAATAACTTTTTTTGTGAAGGTCGGAGAGACTTGCAAGTAGGCTCTACCCCCACTAAATGGGGTAGCGCGCATCGATCGGTACCATCCTTGAGCTTCTCCGACTTTCGGAAGGGTTAGGGTTAGGGTTAGGGATGAAAGCACATAGGAGAAAGAGATATTCTTGAATAACTTTTTTTGTGAAGGTCGGAGAGACTTGGAAAGTGGTTGCATCTGGACTAATTTGGGTCCTGCGGATCGATTGGTACCATCCCCAAGCTTGTACAACCTTCGGAAGAGGTCGACCGACGAAATTCCCCCAAATCTGAGGAGATATTCTTGAATAACTTTTTTTGTGAAGGTCGGAGAGACTTGCAAGTAGGCTCTACCCCCACTAAATGGGGTAACGCGCATCGATCGGTACCATCCTTGAGCTTCTCCGACTTTCGGAAGGGTTAGGGTTAGGGTTAGGGATGAAAGCACATAGGAGAAAGAGATATTCTTGAATAACTTTTTTTGTGAAGGTCGGAGAGACTTGCAAGTAGGCTCTACCCCCACTAAATGGGGTAGCGCGCATCGATCGGTACCATCCTTGAGCTTCTCCGACTTTCGGAAGGGTTAGGGTTAGGGTTAGGGATGAAAGCACATAGGAGAAAGAGATATTCTTGAATAACTTTTTTTGTGAAGGTCGGAGAGACTTGCAAGTAGGCTCTACCCCCACTAAATGGGGTAGCGCACATCGATCGGTACCATCTTTGAGCTTCTCCGACTTTCGGAAGGGTTAGGGTTAGGGTTAGGGATGAAAGCACATAGGAGAAAGAGATATTCTTGAATAACTTTTTTTGTGAAGGTCGGAGAGACTTGGAAAGTGGTTGCATCTGGACTAATTTGGGTCCTGCGGATCGATTGGTACCATCCCCGAGCTTGTACGACCTTCGGAAGAGGTCGACCGACGAAATTCCCCCAAATCTGAGGAGATATTCTTGAATAACTTTTTTTGTGAAGGTCGGAGAGACTTGCAAGTAGGCTCTACCCCCACTAAATGGGGTAGCGCGCATCGATCGGTACCATCCTTGAGCTTCTCCGACTTTCGGAAGGGTTAGGGTTAGGGTTAGGGATGAAAGCACATAGGAGAAAGAGATATTCTTGAATAACTTTTTTTGTGAAGGTCGGAGAGACTTGCAAGTAGGCTCTACCCCCACTAAATGGGGTAGCGCGCATCGATCGGTACCATCCTTGAGCTTCTCCGACTTTCGGAAGGGTTAGGGTTAGGGTTAGGGATGAAAGCACATAGGAGAAAGAGATATTCTTGAATAACTTTTTTTGTGAAGGTCGGAGAGACTTGGAAAGTGGTTGCATCTGGACTAATTTGGGTCCTGCGGATCGATTGGTACCATCCCCGAGCTTGTACGACCTTAGGAAGAGGTCGACCGACGAAATTCCCCCAAATCTGAGGAGATATTCTTGAATAACTTTTTTTGTGAAGGTCGGAGAGACTTGCAAGTAGGCTCTACCCCCACTAAATGGGGTAGCGCGCATCGATCGGTACCATCCTTGAGCTTCTCCGACTTTCGGAAGGGTTAGGGTTAGGGTTAGGGATGAAAGCACATAGGAGAAAGAGATATTCTTGAATAACTTTTTTTGTGAAGGTCGGAGAGACTTGCAAGTAGGCTCTACCCCCACTAAATGGGGTAGCGCGCATCGATCGGTACCATCCTTGAGCTTCTCCGACTTTCGGAAGGGTTAGGGTTAGGGTTAGGGATGAAAGCACATAGGAGAAAGAGATATTCTTGAATAACTTTTTTTGTGAAGGTCGGAGAGACTTGCAAGTAGGCTCTACCCCCACTAAATGGGGTTGCGCGCATCGATCGGTACCATCCTTGAGCTTCTCCGACTTTCGGAAGGGTTAGGGTTAGGGTTAGGGATGAAAGCACATAGGAGAAAGAGATATTCTTGAATAACTTTTTTTGTGAAGGTCGGAGAGACTTGGAAAGTGGTTGCATCTGGACTAATTTGGGTCCTGCCGATCGATTGGTACCATCCCCGAGCTTGTACGACCTTCGGAAGAGGTCGACCGACGAAATTCCCCCAAATCTGAGGAGATATTCTTGAATAACTTTTTTTGTGAAGGTCGGAGAGACTTGCAAGTAGGCTCTACCCCCACTAAATGGGGTAGCGCGCATCGATCGGTACCATCCTTGAGCTTCTCCGACTTTCGGAAGGGTTAGGGTTAGGGTTAGGGATGAAAGCACATAGGAGAAAGAGATATTCTTGAATAACTTTTTTTGTGAAGGTCGGAGAGACTTGCAAGTAGGCTCTACCCCCACTAAATGGGGTAGCGCGCATCGATCGGTACTATCCTTGAGCTTCTCCGACTTTCGGAAGGGTTAGGGTTAGGGTTAGGGATGAAAGCACATAGGAGAAAGAGATATTCTTGAATAACTTTTTTTGTGAAGGTCGGAGAGACTTGCAAGTAGGCTCTACCCCCACTAAATGGGGTTGCGCGCATCGATCGGTACCATCCTTGAGCTTCTCCGACTTTCGGAAGGGTTAGGGTTAGGGTTAGGGATGAAAGCACATAGGAGAAAGAGATATTCTTGAATAACTTTTTTTGTGAAGGTCGGAGAGACTTGGAAAGTGGTTGCATCTGGACTAATTTGGGTCCTGCGGATCGATTGGTACCATCCCCGAGCTTGTACGACCTTCGGAAGAGGTCGACCGACGAAATTCCCCCAAATCTGAGGAGATATTCTTGAATAACTTTTTTTGTGAAGGTCGGAGAGACTTGCAAGTAGGCTCTACCCCCACTAAATGGGGTAGCGCGCATCGATCGGTACCATCCTTGAGCTTCTCCGACTTTCGGAAGGGTTAGGGTTAGGGTTAGGGATGAAAGCACATAGGAGAAAGAGATATTCTTGAATAACTTTTTTTGTGAAGGTCGGAGAGACTTGGAAAGTGGTTGCATCTGGACTAATTTGGGTCCTGCGGATCGATTGGTACCATCCCCAAGCTTGTACAACCTTCGGAAGAGGTCGACCGACGAAATTCCCCCAAATCTGAGGAGATATTCTTGAATAACTTTTTTTGTGAAGGTCGGAGAGACTTGCAAGTAGGCTCTACCCCCACTAAATGGGGTAACGCGCATCGATCGGTACCATCCTTGAGCTTCTCCGACTTTCGGAAGGGTTAGGGTTAGGGTTAGGGATGAAAGCACATAGGAGAAAGAGATATTCTTGAATAACTTTTTTTGTGAAGGTCGGAGAGACTTGCAAGTAGGCTCTACCCCCACTAAATGGGGTAGCGCGCATCGATCGGTACCATCCTTGAGCTTCTCCGACTTTCGGAAGGGTTAGGGTTAGGGTTAGGGATGAAAGCACATAGGAGAAAGAGATATTCTTGAATAACTTTTTTTGTGAAGGTCGGAGAGACTTGCAAGTAGGCTCTACCCCCACTAAATGGGGTAGCGCACATCGATCGGTACCATCTTTGAGCTTCTCCGACTTTCGGAAGGGTTAGGGTTAGGGTTAGGGATGAAAGCACATAGGAGAAAGAGATATTCTTGAATAACTTTTTTTGTGAAGGTCGGAGAGACTTGGAAAGTGGTTGCATCTGGACTAATTTGGGTCCTGCGGATCGATTGGTACCATCCCCGAGCTTGTACGACCTTCGGAAGAGGTCGACCGACGAAATTCCCCCAAATCTGAGGAGATATTCTTGAATAACTTTTTTTGTGAAGGTCGGAGAGACTTGCAAGTAGGCTCTACCCCCACTAAATGGGGTAGCGCGCATCGATCGGTACCATCCTTGAGCTTCTCCGACTTTCGGAAGGGTTAGGGTTAGGGTTAGGGATGAAAGCACATAGGAGAAAGAGATATTCTTGAATAACTTTTTTTGTGAAGGTCGGAGAGACTTGCAAGTAGGCTCTACCCCCACTAAATGGGGTAGCGCGCATCGATCGGTACCATCCTTGAGCTTCTCCGACTTTCGGAAGGGTTAGGGTTAGGGTTAGGGATGAAAGCACATAGGAGAAAGAGATATTCTTGAATAACTTTTTTTGTGAAGGTCGGAGAGACTTGGAAAGTGGTTGCATCTGGACTAATTTGGGTCCTGCGGATCGATTGGTACCATCCCCGAGCTTGTACGACCTTAGGAAGAGGTCGACCGACGAAATTCCCCCAAATCTGAGGAGATATTCTTGAATAACTTTTTTTGTGAAGGTCGGAGAGACTTGCAAGTAGGCTCTACCCCCACTAAATGGGGTAGCGCGCATCGATCGGTACCATCCTTGAGCTTCTCCGACTTTCGGAAGGGTTAGGGTTAGGGTTAGGGATGAAAGCACATAGGAGAAAGAGATATTCTTGAATAACTTTTTTTGTGAAGGTCGGAGAGACTTGCAAGTAGGCTCTACCCCCACTAAATGGGGTAGCGCGCATCGATCGGTACCATCCTTGAGCTTCTCCGACTTTCGGAAGGGTTAGGGTTAGGGTTAGGGATGAAAGCACATAGGAGAAAGAGATATTCTTGAATAACTTTTTTTGTGAAGGTCGGAGAGACTTGCAAGTAGGCTCTACCCCCACTAAATGGGGTTGCGCGCATCGATCGGTACCATCCTTGAGCTTCTCCGACTTTCGGAAGGGTTAGGGTTAGGGTTAGGGATGAAAGCACATAGGAGAAAGAGATATTCTTGAATAACTTTTTTTGTGAAGGTCGGAGAGACTTGGAAAGTGGTTGCATCTGGACTAATTTGGGTCCCGCCGATCGATTGGTACCATCCCCGAGCTTGTACGACCTTCGGAAGAGGTCGACCGACGAAATTCCCCCAAATCTGAGGAGATATTCTTGAATAACTTTTTTTGTGAAGGTCGGAGAGACTTGCAAGTAGGCTCTACCCCCACTAAATGGGGTAGCGCGCATCGATCGGTACCATCCTTGAGCTTCTCCGACTTTCGGAAGGGTTAGGGTTAGGGTTAGGGATGAAAGCACATAGGAGAAAGAGATATTCTTGAATAACTTTTTTTGTGAAGGTCGGAGAGACTTGCAAGTAGGCTCTACCCCCACTAAATGGGGTAGCGCGCATCGATCGGTACCATCCTTGAGCTTCTCCGACTTTCGGAAGGGTTAGGGTTAGGGTTAGGGATGAAAGCACATAGGAGAAAGAGATATTCTTGAATAACTTTTTTTGTGAAGGTCGGAGAGACTTGCAAGTAGGCTCTACCCCCACTAAATGGGGTAGCGCGCATCGATCGGTACCATCCTTGAGCTTCTCCGACTTTCGGAAGGGTTAGGGTTAGGGTTAGGGATGAAAGCACATAGGAGAAAGAGATATTCTTGAATAACTTTTTTTGTGAAGGTCGGAGAGACTTGGAAAGTGGTTGCATCTGGACTAATTTGGGTCCTGCGGATCGATTGGTACCATCCCCGAGCTTGTACGACCTTCGGAAGAGGTCGACCGACGAAATTCCCCCAAATCTGAGGAGATATTCTTGAATAACTTTTTTTGTGAAGGTCGGAGAGACTTGCAAGTAGGCTCTACCCCCACTAAATGGGGTAGCGCGCATCGATCGGTACCATCCTTGAGCTTCTCCGACTTTCGGAAGGGTTAGGGTTAGGGTTAGGGATGAAAGCACATAGGAGAAAGAGATATTCTTGAATAACGTTTTTTGTGAAGGTCGGAGAGACTTGCAAGTAGGCTCTACCCCCACTAAATGGGGTAGCGCGCATCGATCGGTACCATCCTTGAGCTTCTCCGACTTTCGGAAGGGTTAGGGTTAGGGTTAGGGATGAAAGCACATAGGAGAAAGAGATATTCTTGAATAACTTTTTTTGTGAAGGTCGGAGAGACTTGCAAGTAGGCTCTACCCCCACTAAATGGGGTAGCGCGCATCGATCGGTACCATCCTTGAGCTTCTCCGACTTTCGGAAGGGTTAGGGTTAGGGTTAGGGATGAAAGCACATAGGAGAAAGAGATATTCTTGAATAACTTTTTTTGTGAAGGTCGGAGAGACTTGGAAAGTGGTTGCATCTGGACTAATTTGGGTCCTGCGGATCGATTGGTACCATCCCCGAGCTTGTACGACCTTCGGAAGAGGTCGACCGACGAAATTCCCCCAAATCTGAGGAGATATTCTTGAATAACTTTTTTTGTGAAGGTCGGAGAGACTTGCAAGTAGGCTCTACCCCCACTAAATGGGGTAGCGCGCATCGATCGGTACCATCCTTGAGCTTCTCCGACTTTCGGAAGGGTTAGGGTTAGGGTTAGGGATGAAAGCACATAGGAGAAAGAGATATTCTTGAATAACGTTTTTTGTGAAGGTCGGAGAGACTTGCAAGTAGGCTCTACCCCCACTAAATGGGGTAGCGCGCATCGATCGGTACCATCCTTGAGCTTCTCCGACTTTCGGAAGGGTTAGGGTTAGGGATGAAAGCACATAGGAGAAAGAGATATTCTTGAATAACTTTTTTTGTGAAGGTCGGAGAGACTTGGAAAGTGGTTGCATCTGGACTAATTTGGGTCCTGCGGATCGATTGGTACCATCCCCGAGCTTGTACAACCTTCGGAAGAGGTCGACCGACGAAATTCCCCCAAATCTGAGGAGATATTCTTGAATAACTTTTTTTGTGAAGGTCGGAGAGACTTGCAAGTAGGCTCTACCCCCACTAAATGGGGTAACGCGCATCGATCGGTACCATCCTTGAGCTTCTCCGACTTTCGGAAGGGTTAGGGTTAGGGTTAGGGATGAAAGCACATAGGAGAAAGAGATATTCTTGAATAACTTTTTTTGTGAAGGTCGGAGAGACTTGCAAGTAGGCTCTACCCCCACTAAATGGGGTAGCGCGCATCGATCGGTACCATCCTTGAGCTTCTCCGACTTTCGGAAGGGTTAGGGTTAGGGTTAGGGATGAAAGCACATAGGAGAAAGAGATATTCTTGAATAACTTTTTTTGTGAAGGTCGGAGAGACTTGGAAAGTGGTTGCATCTGGACTAATTTGGGTCCTGCGGATCGATTGGTACCATCCCCGAGCTTGTACAACCTTCGGAAGAGGTCGACCGACGAAATTCCCCCAAATCTGAGGAGATATTCTTGAATAACTTTTTTTGTGAAGGTCGGAGAGACTTGCAAGTAGGCTCTACCCCCACTAAATGGGGTAACGCGCATCGATCGGTACCATCCTTGAGCTTCTCCGACTTTCGGAAGGGTTAGGGTTAGGGTTAGGGATGAAAGCACATAGGAGAAAGAGATATTCTTGAATAACTTTTTTTGTGAAGGTCGGAGAGACTTGCAAGTAGGCTCTACCCCCACTAAATGGGGTAGCGCGCATCGATCGGTACCATCCTTGAGCTTCTCCGACTTTCGGAAGGGTTAGGGTTAGGGTTAGGGATGAAAGCACATAGGAGAAAGAGATATTCTTGAATAACTTTTTTTGTGAAGGTCGGAGAGACTTGCAAGTAGGCTCTACCCCCACTAAATGGGGTAGCGCACATCGATCGGTACCATCTTTGAGCTTCTCCGACTTTCGGAAGGGTTAGGGTTAGGGTTAGGGATGAAAGCACATAGGAGAAAGAGATATTCTTGAATAACTTTTTTTGTGAAGGTCGGAGAGACTTGGAAAGTGGTTGCATCTGGACTAATTTGGGTCCTGCGGATCGATTGGTACCATCCCCGAGCTTGTACGACCTTCGGAAGAGGTCGACCGACGAAATTCCCCCAAATCTGAGGAGATATTCTTGAATAACTTTTTTTGTGAAGGTCGGAGAGACTTGCAAGTAGGCTCTACCCCCACTAAATGGGGTAGCGCGCATCGATCGGTACCATCCTTGAGCTTCTCCGACTTTCGGAAGGGTTAGGGTTAGGGTTAGGGATGAAAGCACATAGGAGAAAGAGATATTCTTGAATAACTTTTTTTGTGAAGGTCGGAGAGACTTGCAAGTAGGCTCTACCCCCACTAAATGGGGTAGCGCGCATCGATCGGTACCATCCTTGAGCTTCTCCGACTTTCGGAAGGGTTAGGGTTAGGGTTAGGGATGAAAGCACATAGGAGAAAGAGATATTCTTGAATAACTTTTTTTGTGAAGGTCGGAGAGACTTGGAAAGTGGTTGCATCTGGACTAATTTGGGTCCTGCGGATCGATTGGTACCATCCCCGAGCTTGTACGACCTTCGGAAGAGGTCGACCGACGAAATTCCCCCAAATCTGAGGAGATATTCTTGAATAACTTTTTTTGTGAAGGTCGGAGAGACTTGCAAGTAGGCTCTACCCCCACTAAATGGGGTAGCGCGCATCGATCGGTACCATCCTTGAGCTTCTCCGACTTTCGGAAGGGTTAGGGTTAGGGTTAGGGATGAAAGCACATAGGAGAAAGAGATATTCTTGAATAACTTTTTTTGTGAAGGTCGGAGAGACTTGCAAGTAGGCTCTACCCCCACTAAATGGGGTAGCGCGCATCGATCAGTACCATCCTTGAGCTTCTCCGACTTTCGGAAGGGTTAGGGTTAGGGTTAGGGATGAAAGCACATAGGAGAAAGAGATATTCTTGAATAACTTTTTTTGTGAAGGTCGGAGAGACTTGGAAAGTGGTTGCATCTGGACTAATTTGGGTCCTGCGGATCGATTGGTACCATCCCCGAGCTTGTACGACCTTCGGAAGAGGTCGACCGACGAAATTCCCCCAAATCTGAGGAGATATTCTTGAATAACTTTTTTTGTGAAGGTCGGAGAGACTTGCAAGTAGGCTCTACCCCCACTAAATGGGGTAGCACGCATCGATCGGTACCATCCTTGAGCTTCTCCGACTTTCGGAAGGGTTAGGGTTAGGGTTAGGGATGAAAGCACATAGGAGAAAGAGATATTCTTGAATAACTTTTTTTGTGAAGGTCGGAGAGACTTGCAAGTAGGCTCTACCCCCACTAAATGGGGTAGCGCGCATCGATCGGTACCATCCTTGAGCTTCTCCGACTTTCGGAAGGGTTAGGGTTAGGGTTAGGGATGAAAGCACATAGGAGAAAGAGATATTCTTGAATAACGTTTTTTGTGAAGGTCGGAGAGACTTGCAAGTAGGCTCTACCCCCACTAAATGGGGTAGCGCGCATCGATCGGTACCATCCTTGAGCTTCTCCGACTTTCGGAAGGGTTAGGGTTAGGGTTAGGGATGAAAGCACATAGGAGAAAGAGATATTCTTGAATAACTTTTTTTGTGAAGGTCGGAGAGACTTGGAAAGTGGTTGCATCTGGACTAATTTGGGTCCTGCGGATCGATTGGTACCATCCCCGAGCTTGTACAACCTTCGAAAGAGGTCGACCGACGAAATTCCCCCAAATCTGAGGAGATATTCTTGAATAACTTTTTTTGTGAAGGTCGGAGAGACTTGCAAGTAGGCTCTACCCCCACTAAATGGGGTAACGCGCATCGATCGGTACCATCCTTGAGCTTCTCCGACTTTCGGAAGGGTTAGGGTTAGGGTTAGGGATGAAAGCACATAGGAGAAAGAGATATTATTGAATAACTTTTTTTGTGAAGGTCGGAGAGACTTGCAAGTAGGCTCTACCCCCACTAAATGGGGTAGCGCGCATCGATCGGTACCATCCTTGAGCTTCTCCGACTTTCGGAAGGGTTAGGGTTAGGGATGAAAGCACATAGGAGAAAGAGATATTCTTGAATAACTTTTTTTGTGAAGGTCGGAGAGACTTGCAAGTAGGCTCTACCCCCACTAAATGGGGTAGCGCGCATCGATCGGTACCATCCTTGAGCTTCTCCGACTTTCGGAAGGGTTAGGGTTAGGGTTAGGGATGAAAGCACATAGGAGAAAGAGATATTCTTGAATAACTTTTTTTGTGAAGGTCGGAGAGACTTGGAAAGTGGTTGCATCTGGACTAATTTGGGTCCTGCGGATCGATTGGTACCATCCCCGAGCTTGTACGACCTTCGGAAGAGGTCGACCGACGAAATTCCCCCAAATCTGAGGAGATATTCTTGAATAACTTTTTTTGTGAAGGTCGGAGAGACTTGCAAGTAGGCTCTACCCCCACTAAATGGGGTAGCGCGCATCGATCGGTACCATCCTTGAGCTTCTCCGACTTTCGGAAGGGTTAGGGTTAGGGTTAGGGATGAAAGCACATAGGAGAAAGAGATATTCTTGAATAACTTTTTTTGTGAAGGTCGGAGAGACTTGCAAGTAGGCTCTACCCCCACTAAATGGGGTTGCGCGCATCGATCGGTACCATCCTTGAGCTTCTCCGACTTTCGGAAGGGTTAGGGTTAGGGTTAGGGATGAAAGCACATAGGAGAAAGAGATATTCTTGAATAACTTTTTTTGTGAAGGTCGGAGAGACTTGGAAAGTGGTTGCATCTGGACTAATTTGGGTCCTGCGGATCGATTGGTACCATCCCCGAGCTTGTACGACCTTCGGAAGAGGTCGACCGACGAAATTCCCCCAAATCTGAGGAGATATTCTTGAATAACTTTTTTTGTGAAGGTCGGAGAGACTTGCAAGTAGGCTCTACCCCCACTAAATGGGGTAGCGTGCATCGATCGGTACCATCCTTGAGCTTCTCCGACTTTCGGAAGGGTTAGGGTTAGGGTTAGGGATGAAAGCACATAGGAGAAAGAGATATTCTTGAATAACTTTTTTTGTGAAGGTCGGAGAGACTTGCAAGTAGGCTCTACCCCCACTAAATGGGGTAGCGCGCATCGATCGGTACCATCCTTGAGCTTCTCCGACTTTCGGAAGGGTTAGGGTTAGGGTTAGGGATGAAAGCACATAGGAGAAAGAGATATTCTTGAATAACTTTTTTTGTGAAGGTCGGAGAGACTTGGAAAGTGGTTGCATCTGGACTAATTTGGGTCCTGCGGATCGATTGGTACCATCCCCGAGCTTGTACGACCTTCGGAAGAGGTCGACCGACGAAATTCCCCCAAATCTGAGGAGATATTCTTGAATAACTTTTTTTGTGAAGGTCGGAGAGACTTGCAAGTAGGCTCTACCCCCACTAAATGGGGTAGCGCGCATCGATCGGTACCATCCTTGAGCTTCTCCGACTTTCGGAAGGGTTAGGGTTAGGGTTAGGGATGAAAGCACATAGGAGAAAGAGATATTCTTGAATAACTTTTTTTGTGAAGGTCGGAGAGACTTGCAAGTAGGCTCTACCCCCACTAAATGGGGTAGCGCGCATCGATCGGTACCATCCTTGAGCTTCTCCGACTTTCGGAAGGGTTAGGGTTAGGGTTAGGGATGAAAGCACATAGGAGAAAGAGATATTCTTGAATAACTTTTTTTGTGAAGGTCGGAGAGACTTGCAAGTAGGCTCTACCCCCACTAAATGGGGTAGCGCGCATCGATCGGTACCATCCTTGAGCTTCTCCGACTTTCGGAAGGGTTAGGGTTAGGGTTAGGGATGAAAGCACATAGGAGAAAGAGATATTCTTGAATAACTTTTTTTGTGAAGGTCGGAGAGACTTGGAAAGTGGTTGCATCTGGACTAATTTGGGTCCTGCGGATCGATTGGTACCATCCCCGAGCTTGTACGACCTTCGGAAGAGGTCGACCGACGAAATTCCCCCAAATCTGAGGAGATATTCTTGAATAACTTTTTTTGTGAAGGTCGGAGAGACTTGCAAGTAGGCTCTACCCCCACTAAATGGGGTAGCGTGCATCGATCGGTACCATCCTTGAGCTTCTCCGACTTTCGGAAGGGTTAGGGTTAGGGTTAGGGATGAAAGCACATAGGAGAAAGAGATATTCTTGAATAACTTTTTTTGTGAAGGTCGGAGAGACTTGCAAGTAGGCTCTACCCCCACTAAATGGGGTAGCGCGCATCGATCGGTACCATCCTTGAGCTTCTCCGACTTTCGGAAGGGTTAGGGTTAGGGTTAGGGATGAAAGCACATAGGAGAAAGAGATATTCTTGAATAACTTTTTTTGTGAAGGTCGGAGAGACTTGGAAAGTGGTTGCATCTGGACTAATTTGGGTCCTGCGGATCGATTGGTACCATCCCCGAGCTTGTACAACCTTCGGAAGAGGTCGACCGACGAAATTCCCCCAAATCTGAGGAGATATTCTTGAATAACTTTTTTTGTGAAGGTCGGAGAGACTTGCAAGTAGGCTCTACCCCCACTAAATGGGGTAGCGCGCATCGATCGGTACCATCCTTGAGCTTCTCCGACTTTCGGAAGGGTTAGGGTTAGGGTTAGGGATGAAAGCACATAGGAGAAAGAGATATTCTTGAATAACTTTTTTTGTGAAGGTCGGAGAGACTTGCAAGTAGGCTCTACCCCCACTAAATGGGGTAGCGCGCATCGATCGGTACCATCTTTGAGCTTCTCCGACTTTCGGAAGGGTTAGGGTTAGGGTTAGGGATGAAAGCACATAGGAGAAAGAGATATTCTTGAATAACTTTTTTTGTGAAGGTCGGAGAGACTTGCAAGTAGGCTCTACCCCCACTAAATGGGGTAGCGCGCATCGATCGGTACCATCCTTGAGCTTCTCCGACTTTCGGAAGGGTTAGGGTTAGGGATGAAAGCACATAGGAGAAAGAGATATTCTTGAATAACTTTTTTTGTGAAGGTCGGAGAGACTTGGAAAGTGGTTGCATCTGGACTAATTTGGGTCCTGCGGATCGATTGGTACCATCCCCGAGCTTGTACGACCTTCGGAAGAGGTCGACCGACGAAATTCCCCCAAATCTGAGGAGATATTCTTGAATAACTTTTTTTGTGAAGGTCGGAGAGACTTGCAAGTAGGCTCTACCCCCACTAAATGGGGTAGCGCGCATCGATCGGTACCATCCTTGAGCTTCTCCGACTTTCGGAAGGGTTAGGGTTAGGGTTAGGGATGAAAGCACATAGGAGAAAGAGATATTCTTGAATAACGTTTTTTGTGAAGGTCGGAGAGACTTGCAAGTAGGCTCTACCCCCACTAAATGGGGTAGCGCGCATCGATCGGTACCATCCTTGAGCTTCTCCGACTTTCGGAAGGGTTAGGGTTAGGGTTAGGGATGAAAGCACATAGGAGAAAGAGATATTCTTGAATAACTTTTTTTGTGAAGGTCGGAGAGACTTGCAAGTAGGCTCTACCCCCACTAAATGGGGTAGCGCGCATCGATCGGTACCATCCTTGAGCTTCTCCGACTTTCGGAAGGGTTAGGGTTAGGGTTAGGGATGAAAGCACATAGGAGAAAGAGATATTCTTGAATAACTTTTTTTGTGAAGGTCGGAGAGACTTGGAAAGTGGTTGCATCTGGACTAATTTGGGTCCTGCGGATCGATTGGTACCATCCCCGAGCTTGTACGACCTTCGGAAGAGGTCGACCGACGAAATTCCCCCAAATCTGAGGAGATATTCTTGAATAACTTTTTTTGTGAAGGTCGGAGAGACTTGCAAGTAGGCTCTACCCCCACTAAATGGGGTAGCACGCATCGATCGGTACCATCCTTGAGCTTCTCCGACTTTCGGAAGGGTTAGGGTTAGGGTTAGGGATGAAAGCACATAGGAGAAAGAGATATTCTTGAATAACGTTTTTTGTGAAGGTCGGAGAGACTTGCAAGTAGGCTCTACCCCCACTAAATGGGGTAGCGCGCATCGATCAGTACCATCCTTGAGCTTCTCCGACTTTCGGAAGGGTTAGGGTTAGGGTTAGGGATGAAAGCACATAGGAGAAAGAGATATTCTTGAATAACTTTTTTTGTGAAGGTCGGAGAGACTTGCAAGTAGGCTCTACCCCCACTAAATGGGGTAGCGCGCATCGATCGGTACCATCCTTGAGCTTCTCCGACTTTCGGAAGGGTTAGGGTTAGGGTTAGGGATGAAAGCACATAGGAGAAAGAGATATTCTTGAATAACTTTTTTTGTGAAGGTCGGAGAGACTTGGAAAGTGGTTGCATCTGGACTAATTTGGGTCCTGCGGATCGATTGGTACCATCCCCGAGCTTGTACGACCTTCGGAAGAGGTCGACCGACGAAATTCCCCCAAATCTGAGGAGATATTCTTGAATAACTTTTTTTGTGAAGGTCGGAGAGACTTGCAAGTAGGCTCTACCCCCACTAAATGGGGTAGCGCGCATCGATCGGTACCATCCTTGAGCTTCTCCGACTTTCGGAAGGGTTAGGGTTAGGGTTAGGGATGAAAGCACATAGGAGAAAGAGATATTCTTGAATAACTTTTTTTGTGAAGGTCGGAGAGACTTGCAAGTAGGCTCTACCCCCACTAAATGGGGTAGCGCGCATCGATCGGTACCATCTTTGAGCTTCTCCGACTTTCGGAAGGGTTAGGGTTAGGGTTAGGGATGAAAGCACATAGGAGAAAGAGATATTCTTGAATAACTTTTTTTGTGAAGGTCGGAGAGACTTGCAAGTAGGCTCTACCCCCACTAAATGGGGTAGCGCGCATCGATCGGTACCATCCTTGAGCTTCTCCGACTTTCGGAAGGGTTAGGGTTAGGGTTAGGGATGAAAGCACATAGGAGAAAGAGATATTCTTGAATAACTTTTTTTGTGAAGGTCGGAGAGACTTGGAAAGTGGTTGCATCTGGACTAATTTGGGTCCTGCGGATCGATTGGTACCATCCCCGAGCTTGTACGACCTTCGGAAGAGGTCGACCGACGAAATTCCCCCAAATCTGAGGAGATATTCTTGAATAACTTTTTTTGTGAAGGTCGGAGAGACTTGCAAGTAGGCTCTACCCCCACTAAATGGGGTAGCGCGCATCGATCGGTACCATCCTTGAGCTTCTCCGACTTTCGGAAGGGTTAGGGTTAGGGTTAGGGATGAAAGCACATAGGAGAAAGAGATATTCTTGAATAACGTTTTTTGTGAAGGTCGGAGAGACTTGCAAGTAGGCTCTACCCCCACTAAATGGGGTAGCGCGCATCGATCGGTACCATCCTTGAGCTTCTCCGACTTTCGGAAGGGTTAGGGTTAGGGTTAGGGATGAAAGCACATAGGAGAAAGAGATATTCTTGAATAACTTTTTTTGTGAAGGTCGGAGAGACTTGCAAGTAGGCTCTACCCCCACTAAATGGGGTAGCGCGCATCGATCGGTACCATCCTTGAGCTTCTCCGACTTTCGGAAGGGTTAGGGTTAGGGTTAGGGATGAAAGCACATAGGAGAAAGAGATATTCTTGAATAACTTTTTTTGTGAAGGTCGGAGAGACTTGGAAAGTGGTTGCATCTGGACTAATTTGGGTCCTGCGGATCGATTGGTACCATCCCCGAGCTTGTACGACCTTCGGAAGAGGTCGACCGACGAAATTCCCCCAAATCTGAGGAGATATTCTTGAATAACTTTTTTTGTGAAGGTCGGAGAGACTTGCAAGTAGGCTCTACCCCCACTAAATGGGGTAGCACGCATCGATCGGTACCATCCTTGAGCTTCTCCGACTTTCGGAAGGGTTAGGGTTAGGGTTAGGGATGAAAGCACATAGGAGAAAGAGATATTCTTGAATAACGTTTTTTGTGAAGGTCGGAGAGACTTGCAAGTAGGCTCTACCCCCACTAAATGGGGTAGCGCGCATCGATCAGTACCATCCTTGAGCTTCTCCGACTTTCGGAAGGGTTAGGGTTAGGGTTAGGGATGAAAGCACATAGGAGAAAGAGATATTCTTGAATAACTTTTTTTGTGAAGGTCGGAGAGACTTGGAAAGTGGTTGCATATGGACTAATTTGGGTCCTGCGGATCGATTGGTACCATCCCCGAGCTTGTACGACCTTCGGAAGAGGTCGACCGACGAAATTCCCCCAAATCTGAGGAGATATTCTTGAATAACTTTTTTTGTGAAGGTCGGAGAGACTTGCAAGTAGGCTCTACCCCCACTAAATGGGGTAGCGTGCATCGATCGGTACCATCCTTGAGCTTCTCCGACTTTCGGAAGGGTTAGGGTTAGGGTTAGGGATGAAAGCACATAGGAGAAAGAGATATTCTTGAATAACTTTTTTTGTGAAGGTCGGAGAGACTTGCAAGTAGGCTCTACCCCCACTAAATGGGGTAGCGCGCATCGATCGGTACCATCCTTGAGCTTCTCCGACTTTCGGAAGGGTTAGGGTTAGGGATGAAAGCACATAGGAGAAAGAGATATTCTTGAATAACTTTTTTTGTGAAGGTCGGAGAGACTTGGAAAGTGGTTGCATCTGGACTAATTTGGGTCCTGCGGATCGATTGGTACCATCCCCGAGCTTGTACGACCTTCGGAAGAGGTCGACCGACGAAATTCCCCCAAATCTGAGGAGATATTCTTGAATAACTTTTTTTGTGAAGGTCGGAGAGACTTGCAAGTAGGCTCTACCCCCACTAAATGGGGTAGCGCGCATCGATCGGTACCATCCTTGAGCTTCTCCGACTTTCGGAAGGGTTAGGGTTAGGGTTAGGGATGAAAGCACATAGGAGAAAGAGATATTCTTGAATAACTTTTTTTGTGAAGGTCGGAGAGACTTGCAAGTAGGCTCTACCCCCACTAAATGGGGTAGCGCGCATCGATCGGTACCATCTTTGAGCTTCTCCGACTTTCGGAAGGGTTAGGGTTAGGGTTAGGGATGAAAGCACATAGGAGAAAGAGATATTCTTGAATAACTTTTTTTGTGAAGGTCGGAGAGACTTGCAAGTAGGCTCTACCCCCACTAAATGGGGTAGCGCGCATCGATCGGTACCATCCTTGAGCTTCTCCGACTTTCGGAAGGGTTAGGGTTAGGGATGAAAGCACATAGGAGAAAGAGATATTCTTGAATAACTTTTTTTGTGAAGGTCGGAGAGACTTGGAAAGTGGTTGCATCTGGACTAATTTGGGTCCTGCGGATCGATTGGTACCATCCCCGAGCTTGTACGACCTTCGGAAGAGGTCGACCGACGAAATTCCCCCAAATCTGAGGAGATATTCTTGAATAACTTTTTTTGTGAAGGTCGGAGAGACTTGCAAGTAGGCTCTACCCCCACTAAATGGGGTAGCGCGCATCGATCGGTACCATCCTTGAGCTTCTCCGACTTTCGGAAGGGTTAGGGTTAGGGTTAGGGATGAAAGCACATAGGAGAAAGAGATATTCTTGAATAACGTTTTTTGTGAAGGTCGGAGAGACTTGCAAGTAGGCTCTACCCCCACTAAATGGGGTAGCGCGCATCGATCGGTACCATCCTTGAGCTTCTCCGACTTTCGGAAGGGTTAGGGTTAGGGTTAGGGATGAAAGCACATAGGAGAAAGAGATATTCTTGAATAACTTTTTTTGTGAAGGTCGGAGAGACTTGCAAGTAGGCTCTACCCCCACTAAATGGGGTAGCGCGCATCGATCGGTACCATCCTTGAGCTTCTCCGACTTTCGGAAGGGTTAGGGTTAGGGTTAGGGATGAAAGCACATAGGAGAAAGAGATATTCTTGAATAACTTTTTTTGTGAAGGTCGGAGAGACTTGGAAAGTGGTTGCATCTGGACTAATTTGGGTCCTGCGGATCGATTGGTACCATCCCCGAGCTTGTACGACCTTCGGAAGAGGTCGACCGACGAAATTCCCCCAAATCTGAGGAGATATTCTTGAATAACTTTTTTTGTGAAGGTCGGAGAGACTTGCAAGTAGGCTCTACCCCCACTAAATGGGGTAGCACGCATCGATCGGTACCATCCTTGAGCTTCTCCGACTTTCGGAAGGGTTAGGGTTAGGGTTAGGGATGAAAGCACATAGGAGAAAGAGATATTCTTGAATAACGTTTTTTGTGAAGGTCGGAGAGACTTGCAAGTAGGCTCTACCCCCACTAAATGGGGTAGCGCGCATCGATCAGTACCATCCTTGAGCTTCTCCGACTTTCGGAAGGGTTAGGGTTAGGGTTAGGGATGAAAGCACATAGGAGAAAGAGATATTCTTGAATAACTTTTTTTGTGAAGGTCGGAGAGACTTGCAAGTAGGCTCTACCCCCACTAAATGGGGTAGCGCGCATCGATCGGTACCATCCTTGAGCTTCTCCGACTTTCGGAAGGGTTAGGGTTAGGGTTAGGGATGAAAGCACATAGGAGAAAGAGATATTCTTGAATAACTTTTTTTGTGAAGGTCGGAGAGACTTGCAAGTAGGCTCTACCCCCACTAAATGGGGTTGCGCGCATCGATCGGTACCATCCTTGAGCTTCTCCGACTTTCGGAAGGGTTAGGGTTAGGGTTAGGGATGAAAGCACATAGGAGAAAGAGATATTCTTGAATAACTTTTTTTGTGAAGGTCGGAGAGACTTGGAAAGTGGTTGCATCTGGACTAATTTGGGTCCTGCGGATCGATTGGTACCATCCCCGAGCTTGTACGACCTTCGGAAGAGGTCGACCGACGAAATTCCCCCAAATCTGAGGAGATATTCTTGAATAACTTTTTTTGTGAAGGTCGGAGAGACTTGCAAGTAGGCTCTACCCCCACTAAATGGGGTAGCGCGCATCGATCGGTACCATCCTTGAGCTTCTCCGACTTTCGGAAGGGTTAGGGTTAGGGTTAGGGATGAAAGCACATAGGAGAAAGAGATATTCTTGAATAACTTTTTTTGTGAAGGTCGGAGAGACTTGCAAGTAGGCTCTACCCCCACTAAATGGGGTAGCGCGCATCGATCGGTACCATCTTTGAGCTTCTCCGACTTTCGGAAGGGTTAGGGTTAGGGTTAGGGATGAAAGCACATAGGAGAAAGAGATATTCTTGAATAACTTTTTTTGTGAAGGTCGGAGAGACTTGCAAGTAGGCTCTACCCCCACTAAATGGGGTAGCGCGCATCGATCGGTACCATCCTTGAGCTTCTCCGACTTTCGGAAGGGTTAGGGTTAGGGTTAGGGATGAAAGCACATAGGAGAAAGAGATATTCTTGAATAACTTTTTTTGTGAAGGTCGGAGAGACTTGGAAAGTGGTTGCATCTGGACTAATTTGGGTCCCTGCGGATCGATTGGTACCATCCCCGAGCTTGTACGACCTTCGGAAGAGGTCGACCGACGAAATTCCCCCAAATCTGAGGAGATATTCTTGAATAACTTTTTTTGTGAAGGTCGGAGAGACTTGCAAGTAGGCTCTACCCCCACTAAATGGGGTAGCGCGCATCGATCGGTACCATCCTTGAGCTTCTCCGACTTTC